>NC_080732.1:707353-712353 GCF_019097595.1 Hemibagrus wyckioides
GGATGTGTGTGTTTGTGTGTGTGTTTGTGTGTGTTTGTGTGTGTGTTTGTGTGTGGATGTGTGTGTGGATGTGTGTGTTTGTGTGTGTGTTTGTGTGTGGATGTGTGTGTGTTTGTGTGTGTGTTTGTGTGTGGATGTGTGTGTGTTTGTGTGTGGATGTGTGTGTTTGGATGTGTGTGTTTGAGTGTGGATATGTGTGTGGATGTGTGTGTGGATGTGTGTGTTTGTGTGTGTGTTTGTGTGTGGATGTGTGTGTTTGGATGTGTGTGTTTGTGTGTGTGGATGTGTGTGGATGTGTGTGTGTTTGTGTGTGTTTGTGTGTGTGGATGTGTGTGTTTGTGTGTGTGTTTGTGTGTGGATGTGTGTGTTTGGATGTGTGTGTTTGTGTGTGTGGATGTGTGTGTGGATGTGTGTGTGTTTGTGTGTGTTTGTGTGTGTTTGGATGTGTGTGTGGATGTGTGTGTGGATGTGTGTGTGTTTGTGTGTGTTTGTGTGTGGATGTGTGTGTTTGGATGTGTGTGTGGATGTGTGTGTGTTTGTGTGTGTTTGTGTGTGGATGTGTGTGTTTGGATGTGTGTGTTTGTGTTTGGATGTGTGTATGGATGTGTGTGTGGATGTGTGTGTGTTTGTGTGTGTTTGTGTGTGTGTTTGTGTGTGTGTTTGTTTCTTCATGAGAATGGGAAAATTTCTTCTAGTAAATATTTTTTCATATTTATATTTTTATGTAAAACACATTTAAATAATAAAAACCTGTGAAAAAGTATTGGCACCCCTGAAGTATATATAAAATGAATTTAGTCAAACAGGTCACTTTACATTTTATCATTTTTAGCACAACCCTCTTTCACTGACGAGTCGGAGGATTTTCTCTTTAAAAAAGAGAGTGATGCAGCGGCGCTTTAGTGATGTAATCTGTCCAGCTCCGCCCCCCCCCGTCCTTCTGTACACTCTGATCACACATCAGCTTCCAAAGCTTCACCTTTCACACTAACACTAACACCACCGCTAACATCATCACTATTATCACCTCATAGCTCGCTTGCTAACTAGCATGGTGGTCGCTGCGTGGTGTAGCGGACTTCAGTGTAGCTGTGCTAACAACAGCGACAACAATAACAACAAAACAACAGCGACACAGCAACAACACAACAAAGCAACAATAACAACAAAGCAATAACAATAAAAAAATGATAACAACAGTAACAACAGTAACAGTAACAATAACAAAACAACAATAACAACAAAAATGATAACAACAGTAACAACAACAACAACAACAACAACAGTAGCATCACTAACAGTAACAACAACAACAAAAATAACAACAACAACACTACCAGTCCCCCTGTTACATCAGAGACCACACATGGCCGCTAAATTCCAAAGATATAATTCAGTAATTAAATGTGGGCGGAATTTAACTTCAACATTAAATTAAATGTTTATGTGATTTGTGTTGTCTGAATTCTTTAAAATCATTTTGTGGTCATGTGACTCCAGATAAATTAACAGTGCCTCATGATGTTTACAAATGAACTATAAAAGAAAACAGCAGAATAAGATTGGCAGATGATGTTGTTTGATGAGGAAAACACACACACACGCACACACACACACACACACACACAGCATGAATCTGGGTCACGCTGATCAGAGAGCTGCTCCATACCATCAGGCTGATGTTTGTTGGGCGAGTGGGAGGCTTTGGAAGAAGAGAGCAGGCGAAGGAGGAAGAGGAGGAAGATGAATGAAGAAGGAGGGATAATCAAGTTATAAATAGAGATGTGGAGAAACAGAGGAAGAGGAGGTAGAGGAGGAGGAGGAATGTGGGTGATCTGAAGCCGTGTTTACTGTTTGGGTGTGTAGGCACGTCTCTAATTATCTGCAGCGTGAGAAGAAGACACACATCGCCATCACACTGTTACTGAACCCAGCGAGTGTGTGTGTGTGTGTGTGTGTACTACAATCTGTAGCAGGCTGTCTGATAGCGTGTGTTCTCCATGTCACATCATACCATGATGACCCTCTAACGACAGAACTGCAGTTAATTACAGAACATTACTACGTAGAATGTCCTCTGTATCTGTGGCAGTACCATAACTGTAGCAGTACTGTATTTGTAGCAGAACCATATCTGTTGCAGAACTGTATCTATAGCAGTTCCAGATCTGTAACTGTACCAGACCTGTAGCAGTTCCAAATATGTAGCTGTACAAGATCTGTAGCAGTACTGTATCTGTAGTACTACCATATCTGTAGCAGTACTGTATTTGTAGTACTACCATATCTGTAGCAGTACTGTATTTGTAGTACTACCATATCTGTAGCAGTACTGTATCTGTAGTACTACCATATCTGTAGCAGTACTGTATCTGTAGTACTACCATATCTGTAGCAGTACTGTATTTGTAGTACTACCATATCTGTAGCAGTACTGTATTTGTAGTACTACCATATCTGTAGCAGTACTGTATTTGTAGTACTACCATATCTGTAGCAGTACTGTATCTGTAGTACTACCATATCTGTAGCAGTACTGTATCTGTAGTACTACCATATCTGTAGCAGTACTGTATCTGTAGTACTACCATATCTGTAGCAGTACTGTATCTGTAGTACTACCATATCTGTAGCAGTACTGTATCTGTAGTACTACCATATCTGTAGCAGTACTGTATCTGTAGTACTACCATATCTGTAGCAGAACTGGGTCTGTAGGTGTGTCGTAAGTTTGCCGTCCTCCTGTTGGTGGATATTAGCCAAACTTTGTAGCAGCGCTCACACTGAGACTTTAATCATAGATTTCTCTCTCTCTCTCTCTCTCTCTCTCTCTCTCTCACACACACATACACACACATACAGATTTTGTTGTCACTCATGGCACAAATTTGCATCATGTTGTAAGACTCCAGCATCAACTCACAATTAAATTATTCTGTACGTCTAACAGCATGAAGTGAATGAGAGAGGAACTTTGTTAACAGTGTGTGTGTTTGTGTGTGTGTGTGTGCGCATGTGTGTTTGTGTGTGTGTGTGTGCATGTGTGTGTGTGTGTTTGTGTGTGTGTGTGCATCTGTGTTTGTGTGTGTGCTTGTGTGTGTGTTTGTGTGTCTGAGCATTTTAAAGTTTGCTGACACTTTGTCTAAGATGTGAACTTAACACACACCATACTTTACCACCCACAAGAGCAGAGAACCACCCACATACTGCACACACACACACACACACACTGTGCAGGTTGCCGTAGGCGGCTCTTGGATCGGTTCACAAACAGATGCTGGAGGCTCTTTGTATTAGAGCGAGGGTTCTGGACAGCGGTGTTAACACACAAACACACACACACACACACACTGACCATGTAACACACATTCCAGAATTTATCCATTTATATATTTTTAGCGTTAATGCCTCTGACTCATCAGTGTGTTTGTTGTGTTTGTGATAGTGGGATTTGTAAATATTGCAGTATAATTGGCAGTGTGTGTGTGTGTGTGTGTGTGAGAGAGAGAGAGAGAGAGAGAGAGAGAGAGAGAAACAGCCAGAACTGAAGGTCACCTCTGTATTTTATTGCAGGTGTGGACTGAAACCTGGACTAAGTAGATAAATGCAGTTGAAGAGTCAGTATTTAGTCAGTATTCAATCTCAGTATTCAGCCAGTATTTAGTCGTTATTCAGCACTTTACCTAGAAACCATTCACTGTTACACACAATGACACCTACACACACAAACACTGGTACACACACTGCTGCACCCATGCATGATTATGAGTGCTCCTATGAGTGCTTCTTCTGGGTGTCACAGCTCCAGGGCTCACAGGGGGTGTGCTGGTGATTTTAACTGGCTTCTAGATCTTAATAAACATGTGTGTGTGTGTCCAGTCCAGGGTGCGTTCCCATCTCATGGCCATGTTTTCAGGACAGACTCTGGATCCTCCACCATCCTGAGCAGCTCTTACTTAAAAATAAATAAAGGAATATTTAAATACAAATAAATACAAATGAAACTTTCTTGAAATAAATATTTTCTAACCCAGAATAAAGCCAATGCAACACAATCAGAGGCTGTTGATCTCCAGAAATCAAATCAACATGACATAGCTGCTGGAACTAAATGAAGGCTTGGTGATTTATTTATCCTCAGTAAGAGAGTGGAAGCTGATAATATTGGAACAAAACAGTGTAGTATTTAAGGGAAAAACGATGGGTGCCAATATTTATGGAGCTGAGCTAACACACTTCACCCAGGTCATGTGACCGAAGGCTGTCTATAAATCTGTCCGACTAACGCATGAGCATCTCGAATCGCTCCGGTCATGGACACCAGGCTGCAGGGCTCCTCATCCTGTTGTCATGGCGACTCACATCCAGGGAGGTGGGGATTACCATGGAAACCACAGATGCCCAAATGAGCCTGTGGAAACTGGTGGGAATTTCAGCGCCAGACGCTTCTTCAGGGCTGCAGAGATTCACAGGAGGCTTTTCAAGCTGAAATACAGCGCTGTCTATGCATAAGCACCCCCCCTTCCTTACAGTAATACATCTGTTTTACTGGCTTCATTTGCATACTGACGCCTGATTGGCTCTAATATTTAATGATGCAATAACACTTAAACTTCAGTGAGATCACACAGAGGAACCCATTTTAGCGACGTTAACACACACATCTGAGCGTGAAGAGTCTGGACCTGATGCGATAACAGGCTCTGTAGAAGGACCACACTTCTTGTACAGCTTCACTGGAGATCTGTCAGGACCCTCGACTGACCAGACTGACTGGGAGAACGTTTTAGCACACAACCCTGTAATTTCTGTAGAGAATCCTGCAATTTTTCAGCCTCTGAAATCCGCACTCAGGCTGCGACCGGCAGCTTCAGAGAAAGGCTAATTTCCGCTCGTCACTCTGCTGTCCGTCCGTGGTGTTTACTGGACAAAATAGACACTGTGCTGCGTTCACCACATCAGAGGGTGAAGAGCAAATCCAACACATTAGAGATAACATG
>NC_080732.1:714853-717353 GCF_019097595.1 Hemibagrus wyckioides
ATTAGATGTTTTCTCCTCCTCACCAGAGTTTGAGTGATAAAATGTGTGTGTGTGTGTGTGTGTGTGTGTGTGTGTGTGTGTGTGTGTGTGTGTGTGTGTGTGTGTGGAGAATCAATGCTGATCCTCATCTGTCAATAAGTCCAATTTGATCCATCGGTGCAGCTGTCGCTCTGCAGCTCTCTTCCTCATCTCATCTCAACCACTCTGACTCACACTCATCGACAGCTGTCTGTCTGCCTCGCTCTGTCTGTCTGCCTATCTCTGTCTGTGTCTCACTTTCTGTCTCTCTCCCTGTCTGTCTCTCTCTCCCTGTCTGTCTCTCTTTGGCTGACTCTCTGACTGTCTGCCTCTCTCCCTGACTGTCTGTCTCTCAGTCTGTCTGCCTCTCTGACTGTCTGTCTCTCTCCCTGTCTGCCTTTCTGTCTGCTACTCCTTCTCTTTCTTCACCTCTGTTTGTCTGTCTGCCTCTCTCTATCTGTCTGTCTCTCTGACTGTCTCTCTGTCAGTTAGATTCCAAGTGGAGATCTTTAATGGTGTGTTACATAACAAAGAAAAAAGGTCTATGAAGATTTATTGGATTATTAAAAGTTAATTGCTTTGGAAATGGGTTCTGTAAGTGTTTATTAGATAATTGATGGTTCTGTAAGTGTTTATTAGATAATTGAGGGTTCTGTAAGTGTTTATTAGATAATTGATGGTTCTGTAAGTGTTTATTAGATAATTGATGGTTCTGTAAGTGTTTATTAGATAATTGATGGTTCTGTAAGTGTTTATTAGATAATTGAGGGTTCTGTAAGTGTTTATTAGATAATTGAGGGTTCTGTAAGTGTTTATTAGATAATTGAGGGTTCTGTAAGTGTTTATTAGATAATTGAGGGTTCTGTAAGTGTTTATTAGATAATTGAGGGTTCTGTAAGTGTTTATTAGATAATTGATGGTTCTGTAAGTGTTTGTTAGATAATTGAGGGTTCTGTAAGTGTTTGTTAGATAATTGAGGGTTCTGTAAGTGTTTGTTAGATAATTGAGGGTTCTGTAAGTGTTTGTTAGATAATTGAGGGTTCTGTAAGTGTTTGTTAGATAATTGATGGTTCTGTAAGTGTTTATTAGATAATTGATGGTTCTGTAAGTGTTTGTTAGATAATTGAGGGTTCTGTAAGTGTTTGTTAGATAATTGAAGGTTCTGTAAGTGTTTGTTAGATAATTGAGGGTTCTGTAAGTGTTTGTTAGATAATTGAGGGTTCTGTAAGTGTTTGTTAGATAATTGAGGGTTCTGTAAGTGTTTGTTAGATAATTGAGGGTTCTGTAAGTGTTTGTTAGATAATTGATGGTTCTGTAAGTGTTTATTAGATAATTGAGGGTTCTGTAAGTGTTTGTTAGATAATTGAGGGTTCTGTAAGTGTTTATTAGATAATTGAGGGTTCTGTAAGTGTTTGTTAGATAATTGATGGTTCTGTAAGTGTTTATTAGATAATTGATGGTTCTGTAAGTGTTTGTTAGATAATTGAGGGTTCTGTAAGTGTTTATTAGATAATTGAGGGTTCTGTAAGTGTTTATTAGATAATTGAGGGTTCTGTAAGTGTTTATTAGATAATTGAGGGTTCTGTAAGTGTTTATTAGATAATTGAGGGTTCTGTAAGTGTTTCTTAGATAATTGAAGGTTCTGTAAGTGTTTATTAGATAATTGAAGGTTCTGTAAGTGTTTATTAGATAATTGAGGGTTCTGTAAGTGTTTATTAGATAATTGAGGGTTCTGTAAGTGTTTATTAGATAATTGAGGGTTCTGTAAGTGTTTATTAGATAATTGAGGGTTCTGTAAGTGTTTATTAGATAATTGAGGGTTCTGTAAGTGTTTATTAGATAATTGAGGGTTCTGTAAGTGTTTATTAGATAATTGAGGGTTCTGTAAGTGTTTATTAGATAATTGAGGGTTCTATAAGTGTTATTGTCAGGTTCTGCGCAGAATTGTGAGGAGAGAACTGATAAGGCAGAGTGTGTAGGAATTTAACATCAATAAAGCCAGTTTTCAAAAAAGATCCATCTGTATTTTAGACAGAATTCCAAACATATACCTCCAAATGGAATCACAAGATTCCGGTTTGTCCACAAACTGAAAGAAATAAACCACATGTGGACGTCTGAGGATGATCTCCTTTTCTCCTTTAATCTGTGGGTCTGTTAACACACACACACACACACACACACACACACACCTCTTTCCTTTCCTTTCTGTCATCTTGCTTTGTTTTAATGAGATGTAGTAGATAACAGGCCTCTGGCTCCTGCCCATTGATCCGGACAAACACATCTCCTGCCACTTCAGAGAACAAAGACCTGGCACATTGATTGCAGTGAGTGAGACCCTGGTGACACACACACACACACACACACAGATAAATTGTGTTGAACCTTCACTTCTCTTTTTTAGTGAAAGAGAACTCTAGCTCCAGTGAGGTGGATTATTTCCTCTGTCTGAATTTTATTTCCTTTAATTAAAAAAAAA
>NC_080732.1:724853-749853 GCF_019097595.1 Hemibagrus wyckioides
CAGGACCGGTGCAGGATTCCACGATTCCAAGCCTTCCAAGCTTCTGCTCCGTAATGAGGCTGAAGACACTGAAGAGAAAGAGAGCGAAAGCTGGATGATGCACGAGGAGCCGACAGACCAGAAGATCTGTTACATAACACAGATGGGAATGAAAAGCGATGCTTATTTACACACACACACACACACACACACACGAGTGAAAAATCCAGTGTGTATTCGTGACTAAGTGTGATGTGTAGGACGTGTCATTAGCAGATTTTGGCTGGAAGGTCGTGAGAACGGAGATGCTGCTCCTCTACTCATCTCTTCTCCAAACACACATCTCACTTTAACTCAGCGGTCAGTTTACTGCCTTCTGAAAATAATTACATCATTAAAATTTACTAATAATGTTTAAAATCAGTGGGATAAAGAAAAATTTGCTGAAATAGATAAAGATGAGCTCCTAAAGCTAGAACCTCATCACCTTCAGATCTGAATCTCAGTTTCTCTCCAAATGCAGTCAGAAATACTGTCAATATTTCTACAGAATTGAATTGAAGCCAAACTGAAAAATAGAAATCAGGCTCATGTGCAAGAAGAACTACAGAGTAATAATTTAACTCTCACTGCTTCACAGAGAAAAAACGTATTTGATACACTATATTGCCAAAAGTATTGGGACACCCCTCCAGATCATTGAGTTCAGGTGTTGTTTTTCAGGGGTTGGGCTCCGCCCCTTAGTTCCAGTGAAAGGAACTCTTAATGCTTCAGCTTCATACCAAGACATTCTGGACAATTTCATGCTCTTTGTGGGAACAGTTTGGGGATGACCCCTTCCTGTTCCAACATGACTGCACACCAGTGACCAAAGCAAGGTCCATAAAGACATGGATGAGTGAGTTTGGTGTGGAGGAACTTGACTGACCTGCACAGAGTCCTGACCTCAACCCCATAGACATAAACACACTCCTAAACCTTGTGGAAAGCCTTCCCAGAAGAGTTGAAGCTGTTATAGGTGTAAAGGGCGGGACAACTCCATATTACATTCATGTGCATGTAAAGGCAGACCCTGTTTTGGTCCGGCTCGCAGTCTCTGCTCTAATTCATCCCAAAGAAGGGGTGCAGATCCGGAACATTGAGGAATGCTGTATTTGATTGTTGTGTGTGTAGAACATTATTCACACTGATAATATTGATTCATTCTTGAATATCTTTAGCGGAATGCGCGTCAAGCTCGTCTCGATGTGCTGGAAGAGTTTGTTTGTTTATTAGTTCGTTTTTTGATTTTCTCAGCATGTGATGATTTTTAGCGCTTGTGCTAATGAGTTTCCTCTGGTTCTCCGGCGTTTCATCACATTCCTCTCTTCACTTGTGGGTGTTTCATTGCGTTTCAGTCTGTGCTGTTAGGACGTTAAAGCACTCGCCCGTGACGGCTTCACAACGGATTTGATGATGATGTTAAAGCTGTGGAATAACAGCACCAGCGCCGGCTCGCTCCTGTCAGGACGCTTCACGCTCCTGTAGCCACGTAGCCACCGGCACATGTGCTGTTTATTACAGCCGTTCCTCTGTTAATGGAAAGCTCCAGGATCTTGTCAGAGTTGAGATGTTTAACTGATGAAGTGATCAGTGAAGATGAGTGTGTGTTTTAGATGATTAAAGTGCGAAGGAATGAGATCTTCTGAGATGTTTGATGTCTGATTAGTGAGGAATAAATACATATCTTTCTGTGGCTCTGAACTGAAAAGTCACACACACACACACACACACATGAATCATCTGCATGTAAATTCTGTAAACACTGGAGTACACCAGAGTGGTGTGACTTCCTCCAACGCAGATAACTGACATTCACACGGACGTGAGAATCACCAAACAACCACCTGAGAGAAACACTGCTCTTTACTCAGACATCAGGAGTAGGGACACAATGAGATAAAATTTAAAATTTAGACCTTTTATGAACTCCATATGTAGAAATGTAAACACTGGCAGAATGATGTGTTTCCTCAGACAGTTCCTCATCCTCAGCACCATAACTCCACTTAACCACTAAATCTTCATTTCGACGGAGAAAAGTGCTATCTGTCGTCTTCCACATACACAGGCGCCCACAATTGGTTAGTCTAGCTGTGATTGACAGTTGAGAGTCTAAGCCATGTCCACTCTGAGACCACCATGACTCTGACCAGGCAGTTACCGAGGATGAGAGAAGAAAGCAGTAAACACATCACAAAGCTCCTCATGCTCATGATCATGTTCAGGAATGTGGTCTTCCTCTGTCCCATCAGCTTGCTCTGTCACAAGCACTCAGTGCAACATCTTTCTTTTACAAAAAACAATAAAAATAAAATAAACCCTGATCTTCAGCTTCTCTTGCTTCATAAAGAAGGAATTAACTACAACTTTTGATACAGAGCTTGATTAAAAATCATTAAAGATGATATTTTTTGGTTTTTCTTTTCTAATTGTGAATGATTAGACAATTCGCTCGTCTCGGATTGGACCTTGTTCTGGATTAAAAACTCAACCAATCAGCCGGCTTGATCGCTTCTGTCTCCGTTTATTAACTCAACAGGTACAATGAAATGGCATCAGAGCGCACAAATGGTTCATCCTTCAGAAAAACTGAGACAAAATTATTTTTTTTTTTGCTTTATAAAAATTCTTTCATTTGGAAAATATTCAGATCTCATGCACAACAAACCATATAGAATAGTATAACATAAATAAATAATTAATAAATAACATAAATAAACGTGTGAAATAACAGTGTTAGATGACTGGATGGAAAAGTGGAATGAAGTAAAAATATTTTTTTTTTAGATTTGGAATGACGAGCAGAATAATCAAAAATCCCAAACACTCCATTATTATTATTATTATTATTATTATTATTATTATTATTATTATTATTATTATTATTATTGTGACTTTCTGAATGCACACTAGCTTATCATGTTAAGTACCAAATATTTATTTATAAAAAATATTAAATACAAATATTAACTTCAGTAAAAAGAAGGGCTTTTGGAGACAGGTGCTCAGGAGAACACCTGCATTGGCACAAAGTTCATGCAAAACTCAATCACCAAGAGGTTTTCCTATTTACACGACGCCGGACATTAAAAACATGATGATAAACAAGATATCCTCTCCTCTCCTCCTCCACTTCCTTTTTAAGAAATAAATCAGAATGATTAGCTCTCCTCTGTGTGCTTTTAGATCCCTGCTGGCGTTGGATGTAAACTTCATGTTCATCTGTTGCGTTTATGGGAATAATTAGCATATAATTATCATATCATTAGCATATAATTATATTTTATTTAGAGACTCATGGAAACGTCTTTATCTCTGGTTGATACAACCACCAGGATTAGGCCTGATCTGTGTGTGTGTGTGTGTGTGTGTGTGTGTGTTAAAATTTTAAATGAGCTCATGATACCTTCAAGCGCTCTTATATTTTCGTGTCGGAAGTGTGTAATTAGGGCACGACGTGGAAGCCGGAAGCAAACACCGAAACATGTCGTGTAGATGTTACGTCACGAACACCACAGCTAGCCTAGAGCAAGCAAAAACACACTTCTGTGCACTTGTGACAGATAAAGGTGCCAAGGTGTACTTTTCTTGTTGCTTGTAAAAAAAAATGATGCTTTAATTAATGAAAGGTTAATTAAAGGTGGAGCTGAAGGAGAAGTGATGTAGCTTTAAAGCTAAATGAAAGATAAACAGCGTGTCCCTTCCGAGGCAGCATCCGACTTTCAGGAAAAAGTAGAGTTCGGTACCTTTATTTCTAAGAGTGTACACTACTCTAGTCTACACACTACACATTATTACTGAAATATCGCTGAAGAATTCTACAGTTGAAATGTCATGCATTTGACATGCACACGATTAGCATCAACTGTTGCATTTCATTACTTTAATGTACTGTGTTTGTGAGCTCGTGACCTGTATTTACTCCCACGCGCTCCGACAGCACGTGAATCAGCTACATCGAAGAAACGTGGCACTAAAAACCCATACCGATGTCCGATATGAATACTGAATACTGATATCGTAATGAGGGATGAAGTCGAGCTGGACTTCTTCTCATCGCTGTGATGAAGGTGGGTGGAGTTATCTAGACGGGTTTTGGTTTGGAGAATTATAAGCTAAACCAGCAGCTTGGAAAGAAAATTCCACTTTTTTTCCCCCCTAAACCCAAACTCCCGCGCTCATGTCATGTCAAGCCAGTCCTTCATCATCATCATCATCATCATCACCATCACCATCATCTCTTCCTCAGTCCGCTCTCAGCATCCTGATCCTCAGAGGCTTCTCAGTCGCTCTTCACTGCTTTACATGCGGTGCTTCAAACCGGTGATTAAATGCAAAAAAAGGTTCTTATGCGTCAGGAGAGGTCTACACACCGGGGGACGGTTTATCCGCCATGCCTTTCAACACCTCATCTATTCGGTCATCTTCAATGACCACTGAAAAAAGAGAAAAAACAAACAAACCATGAGTATGGTTAATTCCAATAAATAATAAATAATAATAATAACAATAACAATAATAACAACAATAATAATCATAATAACAATAATCATCATCGTCATCATTATCATATGAATTGTCCGACAATAAATCAATATAAATAAATAATTAATTAATAAATAAATAAATAAATACATTGTTTATCATAATCAGCTCGTGCGCATTGTGGCACGTTAAGAAAGGCATTGGGTAGAATCTTATTATTTATTTCTATTTTTTTCTTTGTTATCTCTTTGATAATGTCCCAGATCCCTTTCTGGTCATCCCCGAGTCACTCACCGTGTTTTGCGCGTCCGATCTGTCCGAGTTTCGGCGGCCTTTTCGACTGCGAAGTGCTGAAAAACGAGTTTGTGTCCTGCAGCCGACAGCTGAACGACATTTGTCCGACCTCGTCTTCCGGCCCGTAGCCGTTCATTTTCCCCTCGCTGTAGGGCAAAACCTCGGACATGGCTGAGGACACGAGAGAGAGAGGAAGAGAGATTTTCAAAAACGAAAACCGAGAACTGGTACTGGTTCGGACTCGGTTTGAGTGTAAACTCCAGCAGCGCGCGCTCGCTCCGAGTCCGGACTCAATGAGCTGTTATGGTAACAGAGAGAGAGAGAGAGGGAGAGAGAGAGGGAGAGAGAGAGAGAGAGAGAGAGAGATACACGGATTGGTGGTGATGCGCGCAGCTCTGGTGGAAAAACGCAGGGAGATCCCAAAGACCATAAAGGAGACACCCAGGCGGAAAAGTGAAGTCATTCATCCGGGTTTATAGCCAGAGGCGGGGTGAGGGTGAAGTACATAAAGAAAGGAATAATATAATAAAAAAAGAATCACATAGATAGATAGATAGATAGATAGATAGATAGATAGATAGATAGATAGATAGATAGATAGAAAGGTGAGATTGAATTGAAACAAATTGAGAGAGAGAGAGAGAGAGAGAGAGAGAGAGAGAGAGAGAGAGAGAGAGAGAGAGAGGAGAAACAAAAGAAAAGAGCATATAGCAATAACAGAGGGACATTTGGATTAAACTTCAGGTGTATGAATTGTGTAATCTATGAACGCAGTTAAAGGTCATTGAAGTACAGGTGATAAATCTTCAGCACCTCGGACAGCAGCTCAAGTTTGCCTTAAAAAAACGGAAACAAAAAATAAACAAACAAACAAAAAAAGAAATTAGATTTTTTTTAGCTTATTAAGTGATGCAATGTATTTCCACAGGCCTTATCACAGGCCTGCTTCACTGGATCTGTCTGTCTGTTACATGGTGATGTAAATGGACCCTTTAAATGACGGAATCGTTAAGTCGATTTCAGAGTGAAGCTTCCCGGGGAATAAATACATATTAAAGGTACAAATACCACTTTGGTGCGGGTTTGTAAAGATTTTTCTGAAAGTGTAGACACGCTGCCCATTATTTATCCTCCAGAGATTACACAATTTGATTGTCTAATCCTTCTTCACACAGATCCGGCTGCTTCAGCACGACCTGCACTAATTACAGTGTGAATTCAGCTGCGAGCTTTCACCTCACTCCACATTCAGCCCTCAGAAGTTTGGAGTCGTGACGAAATGCAAACAACAGCTGATGTCCAGATCACATCTCGCCTGCTGTGCTCGGGTTCACATAAACCGAAAACCGGAAGTATATTAGGACTAATCCTTTAGCGCCACCTGCTGGAGGCATTTAGGTAAAGCTGACACATTTCTTGCGTATCTGTGTAATTAATAGCCCGAGAGAGAGACAGAGAGAGAGAGAGACAGAGAGAGAGAGTGTGTGTGTGTTTGACAAGTAATATAAGCCTTAACGCTGAATACAGTATAAGAAAAAATATGATTATTTCAGATTTTATGATAAATCTAAACATGATTAATAGCCGATTTTGATCGATTTCACATTGGTCTAAAAAAAAAAAACGTGTCCTTCACTGCACCCTCCTCCTCCTGTAACTGACCACTGGAAGTGAGAGATCGTGTGTCTATTTTTTCCCTGTATTTTTTTTGCCACCTGTCCGAGTCAGTCCAGGAAAACTTCACACTCACAGAGTCAGAGCAACAACAGGAGAAAAGCAAAAAACTGAGAAAGAGCACGGAAATAAAAATGAAGTCTGTTTTTTATCTGATTCCTGTTCTGCTTCTCTTCTTTCTGTCAGGTAAGACAAATGATTCATGAATTTTGAATCAAACCAATTCAACTCTAATACTATTGACTAACAGCTTGTGTTCATATTCACACCAGTGCGCATGTCTCACTCTGAAATATGAGTTTTATATCCGCGCTATTTTATTTATTTATTTATTTATTTATTTAAATTAATTAATTAATTATTGCACACCAGAGCTCAAAATCTCCAGTGTTAAGACTAAACGCTAAATATTTTCAGCTCCTGTTCTCCATGTTGATGTTTAAATGCAGAAGAATGTGGGTTTCTTTATTTAGTTAAAAAAGAAAAGTTTAAACACAGTTCCTAAAAGTTTAAAAACCCTGAAGAGAATTTCATGTTCCCGAGAATTCTACGAAGAAACAAGTTAAAGAAGGTTAGAGAAACTAGAGAAATAAAAGTTCTGTTCTGTCATGTAGCATTTCCAGCTGAAGGTGTTCTGCTCTTTAATTCATCATACTATCAATGGAAACTGATGCTCCTCAGGCTTCACACCATGAAGGACATGAAGCACATAAACCTTCACGTCTCTCACACAGGTTGCAGCGGCAGGAATGAGGAGGAACGTCTCATCCATCACCTGTTAAAAGAGCGCGGATACAACAAAGAGCTGCGTCCAGTGCAGAACAAAGACGAGACGGTGATGATTTATCTCTCACTCATGCTCTCCAACCTCATCTCTCTGGTCAGTGCATCTTCACACAAGGCTGTGCAGCTTCTTCTTCTTCATCTGGGAAATCTCATTTATTCAAAACAGATCGATTTCGTTTATCATCATATTGATTTTTTATTAAAGTTCTGAGCTTTTCATTCTCAAACTTTTCATTCTCAAACTCATTAACGTTTTCACGTCTTATTCACAGGATGAAGTCACTGAAACTTTACTGACCAACGTCTGGATGGAACACGTAAGTTATCTAACATAAACAAAGGGTTCTGGGAGAGAGTCTTCCTAAAAGAAACCCTCTCCATGATAGGGTTCTGCAAAGAACCGTTCAGATTTCTTCAGGGGAAAGGAAACAATGTATTTGCTTCAAACCGTAACTTTATATCAGTTTATAAGATCCAGACTTAACATGTTTCTTGAGGGAGTTCAGTTTCCTTAAGATATTTTACTTAGAACCCTCTGAAAAGAGTAATTATAGAGGATCTATCAGCCATTTTTCATAAAAGCATTCCTGTGTTTTTCCAGAAAACTTGGAATCCTACAGCAGAACCCTCTTTTGTGTGGTTCTTTATAGAACTATATTCTGAATGTAACACTGTAGAAGGTTAGAGCCACGAGGACCCACTGAAGTGGTACTGAATGGTGTTCTGTGTCATGATTTTGGGTTTCCTCCTGGCTGTGATTAGGGCTGGACTGACCCCAGACTTGCGTGGAACACGTCCGAGTTTGATGACATCAGTATCCTGCGTCTGCCCTCCAACCTGGTTTGGCTTCCAGAGATTGTTTTGGAGAACAAGTAAGACATCTCTGTGATGAGGTTCTTCAGCCTAAAGTTCTTAAAAATGTTTAATACGTGATGTTTCTCTCTGCATTAGTAACGACGCCCAGTTCGAGGTGGCTTATTACTGTAACGTCTTGGTGGACTCCACCGGCTTTGTGTACTGGTTGCCTCCTGCTATCTTCCGCAGTTCCTGTTCCATCAACGTCCACTACTTTCCATTTGACTGGCAAAACTGCACCCTGAAGTTCAGGTCTGCTGCTTCATCATGAGTAAAACACAAATATTGATTTTGAATCCAACACGTTGTCGGAACTCAGAGCCCTTCTCTGAGTGGACATTTCAGGGTCCTTTTCAATTACCAATATTTTCAAAACTCTAGATATTTCAGATAAAAAATGCAGGAAAAATAAAGAAAGAATAAAGAAAATAAAGAACTCCTCCAGGCTTGGATGAGAAGAGGCAACCGGAAATTGGCACTCAAATACACAGATTCATGAATCGATGTGGTCAAGTACTCCCCCCTTCACAAATTCCCCAGTATATATACCTTCTAGCCCAGTTGCCCAACCTTACTGGTCTCATCTATTTTTTTGGAATTGTTTTGACGTTAACTCAATTTTTCCCCCCTCAAAAACAGCCCCACCTTCTGTGGCCTTCGTACAGCCACATGTGTACCGAGTTTTAATTTAACAGGTGTTAGTTGTTGATCTGTCTGGTCTTACTAGTTATAACTTCAGAACTTATTTAAACCAAAAACATTTATTTTATTACACATTTATTTTTACCGCTTATATTTTAACCTACATAACCTACATTTGAACCTTATTTTAATGATTAAAAAATGAATTAGATTTGTCTTAAAGATGAAAGGAAAGAAATCACATTTATAAGTTGGTTTAGGTAATTTAACCTTCCCTTAATGATTAAAAGTTAAAAGTGATTAATGATTAAATGTATGGAAAGTATAATTTTCAGAAATATTCCCACAACGTCGTCTTTATGATAAATGTTTCAGCTCTTTAACTTACAACGCCAAAGAGATCAGCTTAAATTTAAAAGAGGAGGAGGATCCTGAAACCAAGAGGAGCTACCGCGTGGAGTGGATCATCATCGACCCAGAAGGATTCACAGGTAAACATCAATCACACTGAATTGTTTCCTTGTTTGATTTTTTTATTAGCTGTTACATTTTGTTTGCTGTTAAAATCTCTCAGAAAATGGTGAGTGGGAGATCATTCACAGACCTGCCAGAAGAAACATCTACAAGAGCATTCCTATGGAGAGCAACAAGCACCAAGACATCACCTTCTACCTGATCATCAAACGCAAGCCTCTGTTCTACATCGTCAACATGATCATCCCCTGCGTGCTCATCTCCTTCCTGGCCTCGCTGGTGTACTACCTGCCCGCGGACAGTGAGTCAGATCCACTTACACTCACCGCCAGATGCCTGGATCAGGTTTCTGGGAATTTAGGGGGATTTTGGCGGCCTCTGTGGTACAACAGCGTCATAGCAACACACTTCTCTTAGAACATTTGAATGTGATTTGTTTTTTAGTTTCTTATATAAACCTCTCAGTGTTACACCAATGACACACCTCTGAGATTTAACATATATCTTTATAACCTGAGCTGGTGAGGAACTGATGTAGAGGTTTATAAACATCAAAAAGGATATTTGTTACATTAATGTGCTAAAAGAAGCAATTTGTAAATTCTGTTACTTTTAAAGAAGAGATTTGTATAGTTGTCATTTTAAAGAAGCAATTAGCAACTTTGTAGCATTTAAAGAAATGATTTGTATCAAGAAGAATCATGTATCAAGTAGTTTTTCAACTTCAAAGACTTATTTAGTAACAATGTTTTTTGTAACTTTGTAATGTTTAGTGATCTGTAACGTTGTAACTTTGTAACTCTTTGTAATAAAGGACCTGTAACTCTGAAGTCTTTCATCTTTGCAGAAAGGTCACATTTCCCTCTGATTTCGTCTTCGTTGCTATTTTGTCCGGCCCCGTTCAGGTGGTGAGAAGATGACCTTGTCCATCTCAGTGCTCTTGGCCCAGTCTGTGTTCCTGCTCCTTATATCTCAGCGCTTACCGGAGACCTCCATGGCTATTCCGCTGATCGTTAAGTGAGTAGGATGACCCTGAGGAAATGTTGTTAAATTTCTAAAATGTAGAGAAATGAGATAATCAGGAACCTGGATGTGGTTCTCGCAGGTACCTGATGTTCATTATGGTTCTGGTCACTGTGGTGGTGTTGAATTGTGTCATCGTGTTGAACCTCCACTTCAGGACTCCCAGCACACACGTCATGTCGGAGTGGACCAAAGAGGCAAGTGACATGAGAACTTTCACACAGCCTTCAGATCGGCCTTCAGAGCCATTAGGGCACTTCAGCATTCACACAGTGGGGCAGCTTCATCATGTCTCAGCCTAGAGGGCACTTCCTCATGTTTTATTCACCTTAAGAGCACCACTTTATCAGATTTAATCTGGACAGTTCTTTGTAACTATGAATAAAAATTATTTTGCCCAACTTTGCACCCAGATTGAGATTTGTGCACATGCAATAATGTGTACTGTCTATAACAATAATATAATGACATTGCACAACACACAATGAACTAAATAAAGAGCTTGTCTTTACTCAGTTCTTCCTGGAGAAACTTCCTCGTTTCCTCCGCATGTCTCGGCCGGTGGAGAGCGAGCCGCGGTGGGATGGAGCCCTGCCCAGACGCTCCAGCTCCGTGGGTTACATCGCCAAAGCAGAGGAGTATTACAGTGTCAAGTCCCGCAGTGAGCTGATGTTTGAGAAGCAGTCAAAGAGACACGGGCTGACCACCAGGCCCACGCCCACCGCCGGTCAGAACCACAACCGCCTTTTATTCTGCTTCAGACAAAATTACACTCACTGTAACCTTTATTAAACAACCCAATATCTCATAAAAGTGCAATAAGTTTATAGACCCTGAATTTCTCCTTGGAGATAAATATATATATCGACCAGGCATAACATTATGACCACCTGCCTAATATAATATGTTGGTCCCCTTTTTGCTGCCAAAACAGCCCTGACCCGTCCTGCACTGTGTATTCTGACCCCTTTCTATCAGAACCAACTTCTTCAGCAGTTTGAGCAACAGTAGCTCATCTGTTGGATCGGATCACACGGGCCAGCCTTCTCTCCCCATGTCCATCACTGAGCCTTGACCACCCATGACCCTGTCTCCGGTTCACCACTGTTCCTTCCTTGGACCACTTTTGATAGATACTGACCACTGCAGACCGGGAACACCCCACAAGAGCTGCAGTTCTGGAGATGCTCTGATCCAGTGGTCTAGCCATCACAATTTGGCCCTTTTGGTCAAACTCACTCAAATCCTTACGCTTGTCCATTTTTCCTGCTTCTAACATCAACTTTGAGGACAAAATGTTCACCTGCTGCCTAATATATCCCACCCACTAACAGGGGCCATGATGAGGAGATACTCAGTCTTATTCACTTCACCGGTCACTGGTCACAGCATTATGGCTGATCAATAATGTGTGTCATCGTGACCCCTGTGGCTCTTGTTTTAGTAATAATAACATATGATTGGACTGATTCGTCTGTGCTGATTTTGTCTTTGCAGTGTATAAATCGAGCAGCAGCTCGGAGGTGAGCGATCAGCTGTATAATGAGCTGAAGCCGGCTGTGGAAGGAGCGAACTACATCGTCAAGCACATGCATAACAAAAACGACTATAACGAGGTGAGAGCTGCACCCTGAGACCTGCTTCAGAAACCCTCAGGATGTCGGTGATAATGTAGAACCTGAGAGTCTGTGTTTATCTGATCATTAATCTGACTCTGATAGAATACTGACAAATTTTGAACAAACTTTTCATCATTAATGAAAGCGGTAATCATCCGACTGCATGAGCTGAGCGGTAAATAAAACAAAATAAAAAATAAAAGCTTCATCATCAGGGGTATAATTCTGTTTGGAAAAAATGGCATGATTTGTTTATAATCACCTTAATACGATTGATTTTAACAATCAATAAATGTATTATTATTATTATTATTATTATTATTATTTTCCTTTTACAGTATTTTATTCATCATGCTTTTCATCTCAATATAGTTACAAGTTAGCAACAACAACAGAGATATAAAAACACACACTATGAGTCTGTGCTTCCAGAAAATTCCAGGATTCTAACTGGTTATTATGTGCCTCAAAACAGGTGGAGTGTGTAATAATAATATCTGCAGCATGACACACTGTAGAGAATAATAATATAGTGTTTAGTGACTAGTGATGGGAATTTTTTTAGTGCCAACAAAAGTCGATTCATTCATCTCCTAAATAACTCCTAATTCCCAAAAAAAAGTTATTCTTCTTTGTCTATCAGTCTTAAATATATTGTTGCATATAGCAAGTTAAAAAAAAAAAAAGTTAAAAATGCTAAGCGGAACACAGTTACTTTGACTCACCTGAAAAGAGTCGACTCAAAGATTCGACTCCCCTGCAATCGACTTCTAGGGTCTGACCTGACCTGTCTTTGGCCTCATGTGTTCTGCAGGAGAAGGACAATTGGAGTGGGATCGCCAGGACGGTGGACCGCCTCTGTTTCTACATAGTGACTCCCGTCATGACCATCGGAACCATCTGCATCTTCCTGATGGGAATCTACAACCATCCACCTCCTCTTCCGTTCGAGGGAGACTCGTTCACTTACAGAGAGGCGGACAGACGCTTTATATAATCCAGCAGTGACACCGAGGAAGTCTTCTAGCTTTTTATTTCTGCATGATTACATTTCAGTATAGTTTTCTCACTGTACTGTACTGTACTGTACTGTACTGTATGGGATGTGTGTTGGGAATTCAGACCTGGAATTTACGGTGGGATTCATGGTTTATTTGTTTTTTGTTTTTTGACACCCTTGATGGAACCGAACCTCTTGGTGTCCATTTGAATTGAGTTTAAAGCAGTTTATTAGTGTGTAAAATATTAGTCTGTTATATTATGTGTACAATTCAGCAGATGAACACTGATTGATAAAGTGATAATAAAGATGTTAATGATGATATTAAGACTGGTCAGTCACTCAGTAATACAGTAAACCTGTGTGGATTACAGCGTATGAAGTGTCCAAGTTTCTGAAGATGTTGAGATGCTACAGCAGCTGCTCCTTCACTCTTCTGAAAGCTGAACACAGTGTGAGAAGGTCCAATTATATTGTCAAAGTGGTGTGTAAAAGTGACAGTTTAATGCCGCAGAACGATGCTTTACTTCGGCAGAGTCACGGCTCAGGAAACAGAAGACTTTACTCATGTTCATGTTCATGAAGTGAATGTTGAGGGGTTTGAGATTGGTGCACGTTCTCTGTCCTCTTTAGTCACCTTTACTGGTGTATATCCAGTATGTAGACATGAACGAGCCATACTGCTTTCCCAGAGTCAACTCCAGAAATATTGGCACGCTTCAAAAAACCCAGAATAAATATATAACATGCTGTGAGTCATATGTAAATTAATGCCATGGTCAATTCGACGGGCCTCTAAGTGGGAATGTGAAATGATGATGTCATTATAGACTTACGAGTGATGTTTATTTTCCTCAAAACAGTGAGCTGTAGAAAAAGGGTTTTAATATTAACAGACGAATGTGTCATTCATGATGTGCCTGAATAATAACACACAAAAAAATTTTTTTTGATTTTTTTGATTGGAATGATTTTTCTTTATTGAGAACAACGATAAAAACCTCATAGTTCTGGTGGAAAAAAGTATGTGAACCCTTTTTTGAGTCAATGACCTCGGAAAAGCTACTTGAGTCACTTGTTAGCGTACCTGGAGTCTTGTTAAGACAATGAGTTAGGAGGTGTGGACTAGAGCTACTTTGACAGATGAAAACCACGCAAACATTTTCAGCTTGATCCACACAAGAAGAATATACTTATGTGAGCCATGCCTCGCCAAAAAGAGCTTTCAGAGGATCTACCATCAAGAACTGTTGGTTTACATGAAGCTGGAAAGGGTTCCAGAGTGATTACAAAGACTTTAGAAATTCACCAGTTAGGCAAACAATCTACAAATGGAGACACTTTGGGACTGTGGCTACTTCACCAAGAAGTGGGAGCCCAGTCAAAATGACCCCAAGAGCTCAATGAGGTAAAGAAACAACCAGCCAAAGATTTGAAAACATTGAACAAGCAGGGTGTCTATGGCAGGACATCACGAAGGAAGCTGCTGCATACTAAAAACAACATTGCTGAATGTCTGAAGTTTGTGAAACAGCACAATGGCACTCCACAGCGGTACCGGCAAAGTGTTCTGTGGACTGAAGAAACTAAGACTGAACTATTTGGAAAGAATATGCAGCACTACATCTGGTGTAAAAAGGGCACTGCATATCATGATAAAAACATCATCTCAACCATAAAGTATGTTGGAGGAAGCATCATGATTTGGGCTAGCTTTGCTGCATTAGAGCCTGGCCCAGTCATTGAGGAGAAGATGAAGTCCCAAGTGTTTTAAACATCAGCTGAATCTCTGTAGAAGTTGGATGATGCATCAGGACCATGACCCAAACACCAGAGCAAGTCCACAACAGAATGGCTTCAGAAAAACAAAATTCGCTTTTTTCAGTGGCCAAGTCAGATCCCAGATCTCAACCCAACAGAAATGCTATGGACTGACTTGAAGAGAGCCATACACACAAGAATGGGCTAAAATTCCTCCTGAACGATGGGCAGGTCTGATCCACAGCTACAGGAAGTGCCTGGTTGAGGTCATTGCTGCCAAGGCGGGGTCAACCAGTTAGTAATTCCAAGGGTTCACTTAATTTTTAAACTACCATTTTGGATGTTGTGTTCAATAAAGACGTGAAAGATCAGAATTCTTTTGTGTTATTATTCAGGCACAATACATTTGTCAATACTCTTGACTTAGATGAAGATGTATGACAAATTTATGCAGAAAACCATGAAATCCCAAAAGGTTCAGATACTTTTTCTTTTACAATTTCAATTGAAAGGTTTTAATTTCTATAAGATTAACTCAAGACGCACAGAGCTATCTGTATTTCTGGAATTATTTGCCTATATTTAATGCTAGTAGTGAAGCAGTGAGGTAATAAACTCTCATGTTAAATGATTTTTATGTAAAAATGTGGCTTCAAAACTCATCTATTTGTTGTTTTTAACCGTCTGCTGAACGCTTCACATTCTCACATCCCTCACTGCGGTGTTTAGAGAGTTTTCAGTGAAACTCCAGGGCCGCTGTCAATCTATAAAAGTTCCCCTCAGTCTAGAGCAGTGCCACTGGACCCTCGTTAAAAGGAACCATGGCCAACAGATGACCTCTGAATGGATGCTTTTGTGAACTTCTTTTATATGTCTCCTAAAAAAAAAGGGAGATAAATGCTAAATATTTTAAACGCCACCCACACACTGGAGAACAGCTGTCAGGAAGAACTCAGCGTTTCTGCAATTTCACAACAGAAAAAAGCACATTTTGGAAGGGAAACAGAGGGGGGGGCATTAAATAAATACTCCTGGCATCTCCTGAAACCTCTGAAAACGGCGTCCTCCCACTCAGACTCAGCAGGCAGCGCAGTGCACACCTCACTCTCCCCCTCCACACATTAAACCCTGAACTCGGTCCGGGGGCGTTTCTTTATCATGCTGTTTGTGCAGCATAAGCAGCGATGCAGGGATGAAAGGAGCAGAAACGTCTCTCAGGCGGCTCGAGACGGAGACCGAGACCGAGACAGACGCGTCCTGCAGAGCTTTTTACACCACTCCACATCCCTGAGAGGAAAAAATACCAGGAAAAATAGTGAAAGGTAAAGCTGTTTCCATGTGAAGATAAAGAACATCACAAAAACAAACAAAAAATCCATAATGTATACTGTCTCTGTGGGAAAAGCTCTGTCTAAAAACCTAGCTAAGACTCCTTAATTATCTAATGAACCTTTAAGGAACTTCTCAGGAACCTTTCAGGTATGAGAGCTCCTGTTAGCTCTCTGAACATGATTTTCCCATAACGGAGCTTCACCAGTGTTTCCTTCCTCTTGAATACAATTTTTATTTATTAAAGAACACCCTGACATTTATTTAAATCCATGTATACCCTAGTTACATTTAATGTTGGGGAAACAAGTTCCTGTTCTTGCTTACGTTACAGCAGTGTACACCGTACAGTGAATGATCTGTTGCTATGGAAACGCACTAGAAGGAGGGAATTAATATCAACGTGTGCTGCTTGAATGAGTTAATCAACTTCTTATGATTAATCAGAATACATTATTAGACTCTTTTAAGAATCTGGGTCACTTTTCTAGATGTGGTACAAATGCATGGGTCACATGCATGAAAATAAATTAAACATCAGATTCTCTGTCCAACTTTAGCACTGGTTCTCGATCCCGATCCCGGAGAGCCCCATGTCCTGCATGTGTTTGAATGTTTTCCAAATTTCCAGGACACTGATCTCTCCAGGATTGAGAACCTGTGAACTAAAGTACTCGGCTCTCAGAAAGACAGTTTACCGATACCTTACTGTCCAGCAGGTGGCGATGCGCCTCTCCCCCGATGTGAGAACGTGTGCTGGAGGTGATGAGGAACCTGCAGTGTTGTCATCGCACTGAGAGTCGCTCGAGAGCCTCGTGTATGATTCATGTTGACACACTGAGGCTCAATCTGGGTCTGTGCGGAACTGCCTCCAGTCTGCTGCCTCCATCTGCTCTCAGCCTCCAGCACGAGGGGTCGAGGAGCATCATCACGAGGAGGACTGACGATGACAATGAAGACCATGAGGATGGACTATGAAGAAAGTGTGGACGATAGCAGTATGGACTTCACTAATGTGAGGGTATTACTGAAACTGATAGGAAATTCTGAGAAACCAGTTTCTGCTGAAACTGTCCATAGATTAACTGTGATGGTCAGGACTGCTGACCCCTGGCCACCCCGTTGCCCCCTCCCACTTCTCCCCCAACACACACACAAAAAAATCACGCGTGAAAAATAGCTGTGTAAACAATTATTTTAAATCCTTAAAAACTAGCATAAAAAACACCAGGATGCGACGTGTCCGAAACCACGTGTGTGTTTGAAATTGCTTCACGTGCGAGCTGGTGACGTTTCGGCAATGACGTCACCGGCTGCTTGGACAATTAGTAGCTTAGTAGGAAATTGTTCTCTGATTTAATTTAGTTTATTTTTTATAAATGGAAAGAAAGATTAGATTAGAGGAAAAGAAAATCTCGTAATTGAGATCCTCGCGCACAAACTTTAGAGGAAGTTATGTAAAGTCATTAACATGTTTATATTAAAAAAAAAATGTGTTTATGCAGCAGCCAGCCCACTTTTATCTTATCTTATGTATTTTTCTTTCTTTTTTTTAGAATCCGCACCGACTTCATGTCTCATTAAAGCTCCTGTCAACCCGGTGGGAAATAATCACGCAGTGAGTCAAATTCACTTTGCGCTGCGCCGCCCTCTCTCTCTCTCTCTCTCTCTCTCTCTCTCTCTCTCTCTCTCGCTGCGCTGTGCTTTTCTCCCCCCTCCACCATCAGCTCCTGTCTGCTAGAGGAACCGACTGCAGCCGGTGTGAGCAGTAACAGTAACTGGACGCACCTCTGGACAACATCCGCGATGTGAAGCCGCCCGAACCGAACCGTAAAGAGGTGTTCTGCGTGTGCGTGATGTTTAACGCATAAACATTTTCAAAAATCCAAACGCAAAGGGGATGAGATGAGCTGAGATGAGCTGAGATGAGATGAGAGGCGGTGGGAGCGGTGTCCGGGCGATGCGCATGAAATCGGAGCGTCGCGGAAACTGAGCGGGTCCTGAGGTACGGGACGAGATCCGTACCCACAGCATTAAAGGAATCCCCCCTCTACACACACACACACACACACACTTCCTGCTCATCACGCACGGCTGCTAGAGAAACTTTCCTGATGGCCCTCGTCATGGAACCTGTGAGCAAATGGAGTCCCAGTCAAGTGGTGGACTGGATGAAAGGTAAGGAATGAGGATGGATTTATTTGTTCAAATCATTTGCTGTCTCGTCATTCCTGTGGTGCCTCTGCGCTCGCGTTCGTGTGTCTGATTTCAGTGTGAACAGGTGTGCGGTGGTTATGTCATGAGAACATCACGCTTCTTCTCTCTCTCTCACTGTTGACACGCTGCTGGAACTTAAGCAGAGGCAGAAACAAATAGCGCGTGGAAAAAAGAAATAGAGGAAAAAGAAAGACGTATTTGCAGTCACAGGTAAAAGAGAGAAATTATCGGCCTAGGTGGAAGTTACGCAGTTACGCAATAGCGCACCGTTCTCGTGAGTGGGCGTGGCCTAGTGGGCGTGGCCTGTTCGGCGTGAGACCACACCGAGCTCTAGACATTCCCTTAGGCCACTCAAACATATCTATTAAGCTGCAAGAACATCACCTCTTCCTCCTCCTCCTCCTCCTCCCCCTCCTTATCCTGGACATCCTATTCTTCCCGAAGAGTTCAGATAAAAGCATTTGATCCAGATGATTAGATACTGGGATTAACTGCCAGGAAATACCAGGATTCTTTACAGTCCCAGTATAAACACCTGGTTATTTTTCCTATATAATTACACACAAAAAAGTATGAACGGACTAATCTGAGAATGAAGTGTTTATTGGAAATTCTTGACTTTTAACTTGCTATTTAAGATTAAAAATAATAAAAACAACAATAATAATTATTATTATTTATTCATCTATTTAGCACCTTTCATATGTTTATAATGCAGCTCCTAGTCTTTTACAATTTAAAGTAAAAACAGAAGTAAAGAAATAAATCATAGAAAATATGCAAATAATTAATCACAGTGACAGAAAATGATATAAAAAAATAGAAATAAGCAGGAAAAGAAATATTTTTGCCCATGTTTTGGATGCATGAAGTCAGATCTCAGATGTTTCTTCACATCATGTTGTTGAACAGATGAGAGCGTAACGTATTACTGTGTGTCTTGTCAGTGTGTGTTGCTCCCTGTAACACTCGAGCCTCGTCAGTGTGTGTTGCTCCCTGTAACACTCGAGCCTCGTCAGTGTGTGTTGCTCCCTGTAACACTCGAGCCTCGTCTGTTTTTCTGTTTCTTTATTATTTATTATGTAATGCACCTTTACAAGACAGCGTACAGCTTTGCTGTGAAAATCCTTCAGTTTAAAAAGTGCTTAAGGGTTAAAAGTGGTTCTAAAGCTGTACTGCTGGTTAGAGATACAGTGTGTGTGTGTGTGTGTGTGTATGAGAGCGGTCACAGTCAGTGCATCTGTGAAAAAATAGGTGAGAAAGATGGTGACAGTTCAGAGCTAAAGCCTGGAGCAAGACACCCACACTCCTGCTGTGTGTGTGTGTGTGTGTGTGTGTGTGTGTAGGTATGTGGGTGGATGATTTCACTTATTTTACTCTAAAGCACCTGGGCTTCATTTCAGAGAATGGTCAGTGTTGGTGTATCGGTGATGATGTCATTCATATGGGAATTTCCTGGGACACGCTTTCACACATACAACATTAAAGTCCTGTGATACATGTGTGTGTGTATTTGTTGGGGGGGGGGGGGGGGTCCTGGTCGTATTCACGACTTTGCCTTTGCATTGTATAAGGATCAGAATTTTACAGCTTGAGCTTCCAAACATGGCTGATCCTCACTGTAAGATGGTAGAGTGAGCATCAATTTGAACTCTCTCTCTCTCTTTCTCTTTCCATACTATAGATAAAATTTAATCCAAGCTCTTTTGATGACGCTGATGAAAAAGCTCTTCTGAGAGAGAGAGAGAGAGAGAGAGAGAGAGACATGCTTGTGTTGTTGGATGATATGAACAAGTTGTGCGTCTGTGGCTCATAATGGGTTGGAGTGTGTGAGTCAGACAGCCGCTGTGTGCTCGAGAGATCAGTGTGTGTCGTGTTCAGCCTCGAGCCTACACATTACTCTCAGCCAGCGCTGCGTTACTTAACGAGGCCGACAGAAAAACAGCGCTGGTGCTGGAATGCTACGTTTTCCCCACAAACTAAACACCAGCTCCTGTGGATGTAGAGCGTTCACATCCGGGACAGAACCAAACGCAAAGATCCTGAAGGGTTCTGTGATGGCGGGATTTTCCTTCTGCACAACTCTTCTCACTTCTTGTGTACTATGTTTACATCACACTAATTAATTAATTAATTAGTTTGTTTATTTATTTATTTATTTATCCATCCATCCATGAATTTGCCAGATGTGTTCATGCATAAGGACACAAATTAGGTACATTAACAAATCAGAGCCATTACCTGTCCTGAATTAAGAGCCAGGATACTAAGAAGACCAAATATGGACATGTGGGTGGAGTTATAAATATCACAGATCATTGATTGGTCAAACACAATCCTCATGAGTCCAAGACCCGCCCCAAATTGCATACTTCTGTCCTAAATATGCTCTTAAACAAAGGCTTCCTCAAATGTTCTTCAGATAGTTTGAAGTCCTCGCATCCTTTTAGAACTTTTTGTTCAACACGTCATACAGTGGTGCACTAATTAGAACCCTACCTAATCAGTGTGGAACACAACCCTGCGAGCTAAAGTGCTTTTTCTATTCCAGTTCCATCAGTTCTAGCTGACAGCGTTCCCGTCACGTACAACTGAGAACCTGGGAGGTTCTGCTGGAGTAAAGGATGAAACAAATCCTTAAGTTCCTCCCATTTGTGTTGGCTGTAAACAGTAGTGTCACATGGATATGTTGTCATCATTCCACAGTCCTCAAGAACCCTCCTACTTTAACTGAAGCAAATAGGAAAGGGTTTCAGTGGGTAATCAAGGCTTTGATGCCTCCTAATATTGCTCTTCGTGGAACCTTTTCAGAAACCATGTTGTTGGATCTACACTGAATGTTCAACAGACACAGGTTTTATCAGATAAGTGAAGGTTTTCTCGCTTCCTAAAATGATTCTATTTGGAACTGATCTTGTTAGGGAAGCACTGAATGTTGCAGAATTCAACCTTTAGTGTTTTGCCAAGAGTAGAACCCAAAGAAACCCTACCAGTTTATGTTATGTTATGTTATGGGAACCTGCTGTATGATTTGTTTAAGGGTTCCTCTAGGGACAACCAAAGAACCTCTAAGGTTCTAAACTCTCTGACTGTACTGTATGTGATGGAAAACTGGCACATGGACCATGAACATGGTTCTAGTGTTAAGGGTTCTCCTAGAGGAACTGAAGAACCCATAAGGGTTCTGTGATGTTAATTGTTAGTTGTATAATGAAGGGTTCTTAGCTTGATAAAAGGGTTCTGCTTGGAAGAATTTATTGTGAGTTGTAGGATTGTGTGTAGAAGCTTTAAGGGTTCCTCCAGAGGGACAACCTAAAGAACCTATATATCTGTATCTGTGTCTGAGAGTGATGGAGTGTAGGGCTGTGTGATGGGAAACAGAGTTTGTAGTGACTTGAAAGGGTTCTCCTTGGAACCATAGGTTCTACAGAGAGACTTTAAGGGTTCTCCTAGAGCTATAACACTGCATCTGGAAAAATATGCACGTTTTCCTGAAGGTAAGAATTGACTGAATGCATTTTAGCATGATGAAAGTCTCGTGGCCTCGAAGCTGAATGTAACCCGATTGAAAGTGAAGAGCTGGGAGCGGTGGAGCTGTAACACTCTTATCTGTGTGGAGTAATTAATAAGCACTCGAACGTGGAGGATGAGGAGAGGAACCGGACACTGCATGGGGTTTAATGAGAACAGCGAGAACGGTGATGCTCTCTAATCACCACGCAGCAGCAGCAGAACCCGAGATCAGACACGTCACGCTGGGATAAATACGCAGAGAGAGGGAGAAAATCCGCTAGCTGCTTGAACTGGTGCTGAAAACAATCAGATTTTTGGCAGCGAGTGAAACGAGGAGTGAAGAGACAAGAAAGAAAGAGAAAGAAAAGAAGACTTTCCCCCAAACAGACCTCCTCCTCTCCGGCGTCCCTCAGGCTCGGAGTCGTGGTTTTGTCGCCGGGCTTTTCATGGCCTCCTACTCATCCCTGCTTTTGTTCTGTCGGCTCTGAAGTGCAGCGTGCTGGAGCAGGAGTCTGATTGAAATTCATATGGAGGAGAAGAGGCTGAGGAGAGTGTTCTGTGTTTTGGGGGAACACAGTAAGGGTTCTGGCAGAAATACTGCAGGCCTCAGAGATCCTCAGGCACCATTAGAAAAAAGGGAGCTCAAAACGCTCAGATAAAACATGGAGAAAGAGGAGGAAGATGTACACAAAATATCGTTTGTCGTTTGATTTCTGTGTCTGTTGCTTAGACGAGTGATCTGATGAGTACTCGATTTCACAATGTCTTTACGGCACCGAATTAATAAAACGGTAACGCTAAGATGCAAAAGTATTCACCCCCCACATTTATTATTTATCTACACCGGTCAGGTATAACACTGTGACCAGTGCCAGGTGAAGTGAATAAGACTGAGTATCTCCTCATCATGGCACCTGTTAGTGGGGGGGATATATCAGGCAGCAAGTCAACATTTTGTCCTCAAAGTTGATGTTAGAAGCAGGAAAAATGGACAAGCGTAAGGATTTGAGTGAGTTTGATGAAGGGCCAAACTGTGATGGCTAGACCACTGGATCAGAACATCTCCAAAACTGCAGCTCTTGTGGGGTGTTCCCGGTCTGCAGTGGTCAGTATCTATCAAAAGTGGTCCAAGGAAGGAACAGTGGTGAACCAGAGACAGGGTCATGGGCGGTCAAGGCTCACTGATGCACGTGGGGAGAGAAGGCTGGCCCGTGTGATCCGATCCAACAGATGAGCTACTGTTGCTCAAACTGCTGAAGAAGTTGGTTCTGATAGAAAGGGGTCAGAATACACAGTGCAGGACGGGTCAGGGCTGTTTTGGCAGCAAAAAGGGGACCAACATATTATATTAGGCAGGTGGTCATAATGTTATGCCTGGTCATTGTATATTTATGCTCCAAACTGGAAGTTAAACAAAAACATCACAAAAGTAAAGAAGTTGTGATTGTGTTGCAAATTCAGAGCTAAACGAATTTGCTAAACTAGTGATAAAATGCGTTCAGAATAAAGTGATGGGTCAGTTTGTCACGTTGTTATGGTTACCGAAATGTAAAACCGGACTTTCTCGGAACTAGAGCGTTGTAATGATCTCAGCTTTGTAGAGCGAGCACTTACACCGAGAACTTTGTGAAAAACATGTATCTCATTACGGCCTGCATGGCCAAAGAATGTTCTTATATGAGAAGGTCTCCTCGTTTGCAGTATTCCTCGTGGTCCATCCAGAAATCCATGTTAGCTTTTTGTTTATGTGACCTATAGAATTTACTCAGTTGATCCAGAACGAATTCTTCCTGAGTAAGACCAGAACTGGTTCTGATCTCCGGAGAAATTCAGCTGTTCCTGGAAGAACCCAGAGCTTGTTAGAGAACTTCCTAAACAAACCGCATCATGAAGACCCAGGAGCGATCAAAACTAGTTCTGTTGAAGTGTTCATCAGTGTGACGGTGATTCTTCACCTCCAACAGCAGACTGGACGGAAGAAACTGTTTCATACATCTGACCTTGCTGTGACCTTCACCTTGTTTGGATCCGTTCTAGACTTTAATCAGTTCATCTGCTGCTTACAATCATCACTATAAATCCTACAGGAATTCAACCGCTCAGTTAAACCTGTGGAGATCACGTAAACGAGAAGCTGGTAACAGAGGACATGGTCCACTGAAGGTCAGTGAGCAGAGCAGGAGCAGGACTCGGCTCTCCAGCCGGATCTCCAGCCAGGAGCTGACCATTTACAGCAGCAGTTGTGTAACATTTGTCTCTGCTTCAGGACTTTACACGAGCAAGTGTGCCTTAATCCTGTGGGAGCTGGAATGAAGCATTTGGTGACTCAGTGACATTCAGTGTGTGTGTGTGTGTGTGTGTGTGTGTGTGTGTGTATGTAAGTAGATCACTGAAATGTCTTTAGAGTTTAATCTGTATTTCACTCCTCACTTTCTCCTGCTTCATCTGATCCACTTTAACACCACAGCTCCTGACTGGTCATCACTGGTCATCAGATGTTGATTAATTCTCAATAACAGCAGCTCAGACAGTGGTGCAGCTGCACATCGCAATTTTATTTAAAATTAACGATCTCAATCTGTCTAATGCGTTAGCGTTTCTATAGTAACGGCTCATTCACAGAGACGTGTGCAGCAGACACTCCATTGATAATACACAGATTTTTTTTTAAACCTTAATGTGGTGAAGTTTCCTTAAAGTGAGCAGAAGTGTGTGTGTGTGTGTGTGTATGGAAGGAGTCTCCAGTGTCTTAACTCCAGTGTCTCCAAGGCTTAACTGTCCTGACGAATGGATGAATATATAAAGGCTGTTTTTTTCCTGTTCTTCAGGAATTGATTTATGACGATGTGAAGCGTAGCGAGATCAGGAGCGATTCATTCTTTACACACACACTTGTTTTTCTGTCCTTCTGAGGACCTCCTCTATTTGTCATGATTATTACTGCAGCTAATTCACACAAACCTTAACCTCAGTGACCTGAAGAAAACCTTTCAGCTCTTTGAGTTTCTGAAATAAAAGCATAGTTTTGCTTGTGAAGACTTTAACTTGCACTATCTGAGATCATCTAATCCATGGGGACATTCGGTCCTCATTAAGATACAAAAACACGGCCTCTCACACCACTGGCTTTAAAACATGAGCTAGAAATGTTCTGTAATAAATTTCTGTTCATATCCTCTCAGGAGCTTTTGTGTCTTGTTTTACAGAAGAATTAAGATTCTAGAATTCTGAAAACCCTCTGTAGTTTGTCCCTCAACAGGAAATCGGATAACACAGAACGTTATCAGAACGTTATCAGAACATTTAT
>NC_080732.1:759853-762353 GCF_019097595.1 Hemibagrus wyckioides
AAAGAGCTACACCCACACACACACACACACACACACACACACACACACACACACACACACTGACCATATATTAACACACATTTGCAGATATTTTGAATTAAAGTTTAAGGCTACAATCTTAGAAAAGGTTCATGGCTTTGAGAGATTTTTTGGGGTTCAAAAAAAAATGTGGACAGTCGCAGAAGCGCAGAACCCGTGAATGTTCCAAATTTTCTCTGCATTGTTCTGGATCTCATCCAGTGTTCCTGAGAAAAAAGAGGTTAAAAATAGCAAAGCAAACAGATTTCTTTTTATTTCTTTTTCTATTTTCTATTTCAGTTTTGTTTACTGAATAAAACTTCAAGTCCAGCTTCACCTCTGACTGATACACACACACACACAATGGAGCCTGGTGTACTGTGAGTGTGTGTGTGAGTGTGTGTGTGTGTGAGTGTGTGTGTGTGCATGTTTTGGTGCATTTATAAGTAGGCATGTTGTAGGTATTTGCAGTTACATTAGCGTTGCCTCTCTGCCCACCTGACTGTCTGTCCATTTGCCTCTCTGCATCTCTGCCCCTCCGTCCCTCTGCCCTGTGCATCTCTGCCCCTCTGCCTCACTGCCCCTCTGCCCCTCTGCCCCTCTGCCCCTCTGCCATGCAGGTTAATGAATGAACATTGGGTTTTTTGTGTAATAGTTGAGTCTGTCTGATGAAGCTGAATAAGGATAGGATCAGGATTGGATCAGGATCAGGATGAGGATCAGGATCAGGATCAGGACTGGGATCAGGATCAGGACTGGGATCAGGATCAGGACTGGGATCAGGATCAGGACTGGGATGAGGATGAGGATCAGGATGAGGATGAGGATCAGGACTGGGATGAGGATCAGGACTTGGATGAGGATCAGGATGAGGATGAGGATCAGGACTGGGATGAGGATCAGGACTGGGATGAGGATCAGGATGAGGATGAGGATCAGGACTGGGATGAGGATCAGGATCAGGACTGGGATGAGGATCAGGATGAGGATGAGGAGTGGATTCAGCAGGAGTGACTGGATCACTAAAGGGATGATTGAGTCTGTTGAGATTTGAGAAGGTTACTTTGGGTCAAGTTCATGGATCCCTGGTGCCTGATGAGACACAGACAGACAGAGGGAAAAGCTCGTTATATTTAATAAATTAATTAAAGCTCATCAGCATGCAGCTGAGACGAAGAACAACGAAGAAACTCCAGCTGGTTTATAGAGAAAAGATGGAGTGAGTTTTACACCAAGACTTTTACAGAGTTAAATTACTGCCTTACATTTCTACTTCATTTCTTTTCTTCTTAAACACTGTGGAGTGTGAAAGACAACATTGTGACTTTTTCTAAAAACAAATATTGTTTATTCACCTGTTTCTTTACTTTTAGCTCCAGAGACACTCTAACATTGGAATAAACAGTAATGAGAGGAAAAGTGATGAAAAAAAATCACAAAATCACACATTTAGCTGAAAAACTAAACTAAAAGAAAATCAAAGCTGGTGAAAAGTTATCTGTTTGTTTACTGGACGTTGAATGTGTGTGAGGTAACACACGGTCATCACAGTGAAAGTGTTTGAATAGTTTTTTATTTATTTTATTATATCCAAAATACCCCTCCCACACTGCTTTTTTATTTATTTATTTATTTATTTATTTATTTATTTATTTATTTATTTATTTAGTATTTGTTGATGCTGTTTGTTGTCTGTAAGCATTTTGTCATCAGTACAAAATGAAGGTTAAAAAGAGGTGGCTTTTCCAGCTGTCCCTGAGACCCTTACATCTCCTCAGTTCCACTGGTTCCATTTGGGTTCTCTTCTCTGAAACACTCACAGAACGAGTGGTGAGGAATTTCATTCAGTTTAATCAGGACGTTTCACAGAACGGATCAGTGTTCAGTAAAACACACGTGTGTGATCACCTCAGGAGGTTTTATTGTGTCGTGTTTCTTGTTATGTAACTTAAATGAGAAATCAGACGCTATGATATGACGAGCGTTAAACACTTTCACACCTCAGGTTGTCTCTCACCTGCTCTGATTAACCCTCTCCCACCCTGCTGTCGCACGCCCCGCCTCTCTCACTTCCTGTTGTCCAGATCTAACACGCCGATGGGTAGTCTGCATTCCCGACTCGGAGATCCTGCAGGTAGCCCTGGATTCCCTGAGTGCACCTAAGCTAATGCAGTGCTAATATTGGTCCTGCCTCGAGCCAGCAGATGTAGCAGCTACGACCAGAAGATTTATTGACACTGAACTTTTATCCGCAGAAAATTGTTTCACTTCCAGAAAGTTCCACGTTCAGACAGATCATGGAGCATGAACACGGAAGGCAGTGCAGTAGATAAGTAAGCAGGAGGGATCAGTAGAAAGCCAGAGGAATTATAAAGTCTCTCAGAAGGTGTGAAGTGAAAATCCTTCACAGGCTGCAAAATTGACCCGAGGTGCGAGATGAGATCCTGTAGTATAATAAACCCTGACCTGGACACACACTCTT
>NC_080732.1:764853-774853 GCF_019097595.1 Hemibagrus wyckioides
GTGAGGGAGTGAGTGTGTGTGAGAGTGAGTGTGTGTGAGAGTGAGTGTGTGTGTGAGAGAGTGTGTGTGAGTGAGTGAGTGAGTGTGTGTGAGAGTGAGTGTGTGTGAGAGTGAGTGTGAGTGAGTGTGTATGAGAGAGAGTGTGTGTGAGAGTGAGTGTGTGTGTGAGAGTGAGTGTGTGTGTGAGAGTGAGAGAGTGTGTGTGAGTGAGTGAGTGAGTGAGTGAGTGAGTGTGTGTGAGAGTGAGTGTGTGTGAGAGTGAGTGTGTGTGAGAGTGAGTGTGAGTGAGGGAGTGAGTGTGTGTGTGTGAGAGAGATAGTGTGTGTGAGAGTGAGAGAGTGTGTGAGAGAGAGTGTGTGTGTGAGAGAGAGTGTGAGTGAGTGTGTGTGAGAGAGAGTGTGTGTGAGAGAGAGTGTGTGTGAGTGAGTGAGGGAGTGAGTGAGTGTGTGTGAGAGAGAGGGTGTGTGAGAGTGAGTGTGTGTGAGTGTGTGTGTGAGTGAGTGAGTGAGGGAGTGAGTGAGTGTGTGTGAGAGTGAGTGTGTGTGAGAGTGAGTGTGTGTGAGTGAGGGAGTGAGTGAGTGAGTGAGTGAGTGAGTGAGTGAGTGAGTGAGTGAGTGAGTGAGTGAGTGAGTGAGTGAGGGAGTGAGTGAGTGAGTAAGTGAGTGAGTGTGAGAGAGAGTGTGTGTGAGTGAGTGAGGGAGGGAGGGAGGGAGGGAGGAAGTGAGTGAGGGAGTGAGTGAGTGAGGGAGTGTGAGAGAGAGTGTGTGTGAGTGAGTGAGGGAGGGAGGGAGGGAGGGAGTGAGTGTGAGAGAGAGTGTGTGTGAGTGAGTGAGGGAGGGAGGGAGGAAGTGAGTGAGGGAGTGAGTGAGTGAGTGAGTGAGTGTGTGTGAGAGAGAGTGTGTGTGAGTGAGTGAGGGAGGGAGGAAGTGAGTGAGGGAGTGAGTGAGGGAGTGAGTGTGAGAGAGAGTGTGTGTGAGTGAGTGAGGGAGTGAGTGAGGGAGTGAGTGTGAGAGAGAGTGTGTGTGAGTGAGTGAGGGAGTGAGTGAGTGTGTGTGAGGGAGTGAGTGAGTGAGTGTGTGTGTGAGGGAGTGAGTGAGTGAGTGTGTGTGTGAGTGTGTGAGTGAGTGTGAGTGAGTGAGGGAGTGAGTGTGAGAGAGAGTGTGTGTGAGTGAGTGAGGGAGTGAGTGTGAGTGAGTGAGTGAGTGTGAGAGAGAGTGTGTGTGAGTGAGTGAGGGAGTGAGTGAGGGAGTGAGTGTGAGAGAGAGTGTGTGTGAGTGAGTGAGGGAGTGAGTGAGTGTGTGTGAGGGAGTGAGTGAGTGAGTGTGTGTGTGAGGGAGTGAGTGAGTGAGTGTGTGTGTGAGGGAGTGAGTGAGGGAGTGAGTGAGGGAGTGAGTGTGTGAGGGAGTGTGTGAGGGAGTGTGTGAGGGAGTGAGTGAGGGAGTGAGTGAGGGAGTGAGTGAGGGAGTGAGTGTGTGTGAGAGTGAGTGTGAGAGTGAGTGTGTGTGAGAGAGAGTGTGTGTGAGAGAGAGTGTGTGTGAGAGAGAGAGTGATGTGTTGAGGTGGTGACAGCCCTGGACCCTCTCTATGAGTGAGTGTGTGTGAGTGAGGGAGTGAGTGAGTGTGTGTGTGTGAGTGAGGGAGTGAGTGTGTGTGAGAGTGAGTGTGTGTGTGAGTGAGGGAGTGAGTGTGTGTGTGTGAGAGTGAGTGTGTGTGAGAGAGAGTGTGTGTGAGTGAGGGAGTGAGGGAGTGAGTGTGTGTGAGAGTGAGTGTGTGTGAGAGTGTGTGTGAGTGAGGGAGTGAGTGTGTGTGAGAGTGAGTGTGTGTGAGAGAGAGTGTGTGTGAGTGAGGGAGTGAGTGTGTGTGTGTGAGAGTGAGTGTGTGTGAGTGAGGGAGTGAGTGTGTGTGTGTGAGAGTGAGTGTGTGTGAGAGAGAGTGTGTGTGAGTGAGGGAGTGAGTGTGTGTGAGAGAGAGTGTGTGTGAGTGAGGGAGTGAGGGAGTGAGTGTGTGTGAGAGTGAGTGTGTGTGAGAGAGAGTGTGTGTGAGAGAGAGTGTGTGTGAGAGAGAGTGTGTGTGAGTGAGGGAGTGAGTGTGTGAGTGAGTGAGTGTGTGTGTGTGAGAGTGAGTGTGTGTGAGAGAGAGTGTGTGTGAGTGAGGGAGTGAGTGTGTGTGTGTGAGAGTGAGTGTGTGTGTGAGAGAGAGTGTGTGTGAGAGAGAGTGTGTGTGAGTGAGGGAGTGAGGGAGTGAGTGTGTGTGAGAGTGAGTGTGTGTGAGAGTGAGTGTGTGTGAGTGAGGGAGTGAGTGTGTGTGTGTGAGAGTGAGTGTGTGTGAGTGAGGGAGTGAGTGTGTGTGTGTGAGAGTGAGTGTGTGTGAGAGAGAGTGTGTGTGAGTGAGGGAGTGAGGGAGTGAGTGTGTGTGAGAGTGAGTGTGTGTGAGAGTGTGTGTGAGTGAGGGAGTGAGTGTGTGTGAGAGTGAGTGTGTGTGAGAGTGAGTGTGTGTGAGAGTGAGTGTGTGTGAGAGAGAGTGTGTGTGAGAGAGAGTGTGTGTGAGAGAGAGTGTGTGTGTGTGAGAGTGAGTGTGTGTGAGTGAGGGAGTGTGTGTGTGTGAGAGTGAGTGTGTGTGAGAGAGAGTGTGTGTGAGTGAGGGAGTGAGTGAGTGTGTGTGTGTGAGTGAGTGTGTGTGAGAGTGTGTGTGAGTGAGGGAGTGAGTGTGTGTGAGAGTGAGTGTGTGTGAGAGAGAGTGTGTGTGAGTGAGGGAGTGAGTGTGTGTGAGAGTGAGTGTGTGTGAGAGAGAGTGTGTGTGAGTGAGGGAGTGAGTGTGTGTGTGTGAGAGTGAGTGTGTGTGAGAGAGAGAGTGATGTGTTGAGGTGGTGAGTGTGTGTGTGTGAGAGTGAGTGTGTGTGTGAGAGAGAGTGTGTGTGAGTGAGGGAGTGAGGGAGTGAGTGTGTGTGAGAGTGAGTGTGTGTGAGAGAGAGTGTGTGTGAGTGAGGGAGTGAGTGTGTGTGTGTGAGAGTGAGTGTGTGTGAGAGAGAGAGTGATGTGTTGAGGTGGTGACAGCCCTGGACCCTCTCTATGAGTGAGTGTGTGTGAGTGAGGGAGTGTGTGTGTGTGAGAGTGAGTGTGTGTGAGAGAGAGTGTGTGTGTGAGAGAGAGTGTGTGTGAGAGAGAGTGTGTGTGAGAGAGAGAGTGATGTGTTGAGGTGGTGACAGCCCTGGACCCTCTCTATGAGTGAGTGTGTGTGAGTGAGGGAGTGTGTGTGTGTGAGAGAGAGTGTGTGTGAGAGAGAGTGTGTGTGAGAGAGAGTGTGTGTGAGAGAGAGTGTGTGTGAGAGAGAGAGTGATGTGTTGAGGTGGTGACAGCCCTGGACCCTCTCTATGAGTGAGTGTGTGAGTGAGTGAGTGTGTGTGTGTGTGAGTGAGTGTGTGTGAGAGAGAGTGTGTGTGAGAGAGAGTGTGTGTGAGAGAGAGTGTGTGTGAGAGAGAGAGTGATGTGTTGAGGTGGTGACAGCCCTGGACCCTCTCTATGAGTGAGTGTGTGTGAGTGAGGGAGTGTGTGTGTGTGAGAGTGAGTGTGTGTGAGAGTGAGTGTGTGTGAGAGAGAGTGTGTGTGAGAGAGAGTGTGTGTGAGAGAGAGTGTGTGTGAGAGAGAGAGTGATGTGTTGAGGTGGTGACAGCCCTGGACCCTCTCTATGAGTGAGTGTGTGTGAGTGAGGGAGTGTGTGTGTGTGAGAGTGTGTGTGTGTGAGAGTGAGTGTGTGTGAGAGTGAGTGTGTGTGAGAGTGAGTGTGTGTGAGAGAGAGTGTGTGTGAGAGAGAGTGTGTGTGAGAGAGAGAGTGATGTGTTGAGGTGGTGACAGCCCTGGACCCTCTCTATGAGTGAGTGTGTGTGAGTGAGGGAGTGTGTGAATGAGGGAGTGAGTGTGTGTGAGAGTGAGTGTGTGTGAGAGTGAGTGTGTGTGAGAGAGAGTGTGTGTGAGAGAGAGTGTGTGTGAGAGAGAGTGTGTGTGAGTGAGGGAGTGTGTGAATGAGGGAGTGTGTGAATGAGGGAGTGAGTGTGTGTGAGAGTGAGTGTGTGTGAGAGAGAGTGTGTGTGAGAGAGAGTGTGTGTGAGAGAGAGAGTGATGTGTTGAGGTGGTGACAGCCCTGGACCCTCTCTATGAGTGAGTGTGTGTGAGTGAGGGAGTGTGTGTGTGTGAGAGTGAGTGTGTGTGAGAGTGAGTGTGTGTGAGAGTGAGTGTGTGTGAGAGAGAGTGTGTGTGAGAGAGAGTGTGTGTGAGAGAGAGTGTGTGTGAGAGAGAGAGTGATGTGTTGAGGTGGTGACAGCCCTGGACCCTCTCTATGAGTGAGTGTGTGTGAGTGAGGGAGTGTGTGAATGAGGGAGTGAGTGTGTGTGAGAGTGAGTGTGTGTGAGAGTGAGTGTGTGTGAGAGAGAGTGTGTGTGAGAGAGAGTGTGTGTGAGAGAGAGTGTGTGAGTGAGGGAGTGTGTGTGAGTGAGGGAGTGTGTGTGTGTGAGAGTGAGTGTGTGTGAGAGAGAGTGTGTGTGAGAGAGAGTGTGTGTGAGAGAGAGAGTGATGTGTTGAGGTGGTGACAGCCCTGGACCCTCTCTATGAGTGAGTGTGTGTGAGTGAGGGAGTGTGTGTGTGTGAGAGTGAGTGTGTGTGAGAGAGAGTGTGTGTGAGAGAGAGTGTGTGTGAGAGAGAGTGTGTGTGAGAGAGAGAGTGATGTGTTGAGGTGGTGACAGCCCTGGACCCTCTCTATGAGTGAGTGTGTGTGAGTGAGGGAGTGAGTGTGTGTGAGAGAGAGTGTGTGTGAGAGAGAGTGTGTGTGAGAGAGAGAGTGATGTGTTGAGGTGGTGACAGCCCTGGACCCTCTCTATGAGTGAGTGTTGATCAGAGCAGGACCGGAGCAGCGTGGGCGGCGGCTCTGCTGCTAGCTCTCATTAGCTAATTGGAGCTCTGCTGGAGAAGTTGTGACTGGTGGAACACTCAGTTCTGGCACAGAGCTTAATGGCTTTACAAGCTTTTCCTGCAGATCCTTCAGCTCCTGAACATTTCTTCATGCCAAGGATTGATGAGGTGCTGGAGCTGTGTGGTTCCTCCTGGGGTTCCTCAGGATATCAGGTGATGTCACGTGTGCTGGTGTAGTTCAGAGTGTGAACCTCAGGGGTCATTACCTTCTGTACCAGTTATAGCATGTAGTGTCTTGTCCTTCTGAGCTGGACATTTCTCCGTAATTTGAGTCTTTCTTTTGAGAATTTTGTGTTTATAGATTTCTACACTTCTCATGCAGGCTGTTTATATCCACAACACAAAGGCAAGAAGGGTTTGAAGTAATAATTATTTGTTTACTCTGAATGTTTAGTTTTTATCCCTCTAGTTCATGCTTATAAAGTTGTAATAAAGGCTCCTTAAATATAGCGCTACCTAATAATGGACATTCTTCTCTCTCTCTCTCTCTCTCTCTCTCTCTCTCTCCCTCATGCACTGATTAATACCAGCTCTATGCCATGTTTATAAAGTTGTTATAAAGGCTCCTTAAATATAGCGTTACCTAACAATGGACATTCTTCTCTCTCAGTCGCCCCCCCCCTTTCTCTTGTCTCCTTCATGCAATATATCATGTAATACCAGCTCTATGCCGTGTGTATAAAGGTGTTATAAAGGCACATAGATCTCTCTCTCTCGCTCTCTCTCACTCTCTCCCCTCTCTCTCCCCTCTCTCTCTCTCTCTCTCTCTCTCTCTCCCTCTCTCTCGCCGTTTCTTGCTGTCGTCTTTCTGTCAAATTTTACCTGATTGTGGCTTCAGGTCACATTTTGAGGAAGCTTGAAATGCCAGGATCTCGCCTCGCCTCGCCTGGCTTGGCCTCGCCGGCCGTCAGCCTCTCCACATGGACGCAGGAATCTTCTGCGCTTCTCTTGACGCGACACTGTGACTGTGTGAAAGTTCAGAAACATGACATCACTGACTCCATCTTCATTTTCAGTTCCTACATTCAGCCGTGAATTCCTTCTCTGCTTATCCTCTGTGCCTCATGCGCTCGTTATTGTCTTTCTCGCTCAGCCGGAAGAGACGTAAACATAGTTTCCTCCATCCACTGAAGAAAACAAACAATCTGCACCTCCAGTGTGGCTTTTCATACACTACGTGCTCTGTTTATCCGAAAGCAATTTAAAAAGGAAAAAGTGCTTTAATGCCATGGGGAAAAGGTTCAACGTTCCATGAAAGGAGGTGTGGAAGCGTGGATTTGTCTTTAATGTACAGATCCGACTCTAAACTGTGAGTTCTGACTCGTTCTGTTCACTGATCTGAACGCTCCTTTTTTGTATGATGTGAATTTAGCACTAGCATGACGTGCGAATTCAGAAGAAGAAGAAGTACAGGACGTTCGTAAGCTCTTCGGCCCTGCAGCTTGGAGTATTTAAAGATGTGCAGGAAAAAAAAGTCAATGTTCCTGCATATATAGAGCACAACCTCAATACAAACGACCCACATTTCTGTCAAGCACCTGAGGGGAAGAGAGGAAACTGGGTCTGGAGGACGAGTTCAGCACCAAAGACGTCATTCGAGAGGAACCAGGCTCACAACCACAAATATATACCTCATCTCCAGACCTCTGGACCATCATCTCGGTCCATTTCGTCAGGGTTTGGTCTCACGTCTCAACCTAGTTCCAAAATGACCTTATTACATCACCTGAAGGCTAATTGCTAGAACATATGCTATGCTAGTTCAGGTATTTGTATGAAGGTAATAAACTGTACATAACGCGTCGTAAGCAGGTTCATAATGTGGTGTTCTACATGCTGTTATAATTGTTTAAGAAATGCAGTAAATCAATAGGCATGAACATGCATTAAAAGTGTGTTATTAAGTAGCTATAAGTAGCACATTATAAACCTAAAAGCAGAACAACTCAGAATTTCGTAATCCACAGGAAGTTCATGAATCAGTACAGTACTGAAACCCAGATCCAGTACTGGTGCACAATGCTAATGCTAACACTTAACACAATGCTAATGTGAGGGTTTCCTCCTTAAATTTCCCTGTAAGAGAAGCAGTTCACCTCACACACACACACACACACACACACACACACAGGCACAGTAAGATCATGTGTTGGCTTTTTTCTCTAAACCCTGCATTACTGCAGCTAAAAACAGCTCGGTCTCTACAGAACTCCACTCTAACCTCAACCTCACAGACCAGAGGAATATTCTGGGTATTTCAGAGTTCTGCCACGGGACTCCACAGAACCTTCAGATCTCAGAACTGCTCCAAATGCTTATTCATGGACATAAACAAATAAAGTGTCCTGTCACTTACAGACCTAGCATAGTGTCTGTGAATGTGGGTGGAGTTTCTTCATCATCTTCTTCCTTCTTCTTCTTCTTCTTCTTCATGAGTCCTGCTTGTGTCTGGATCATGGTACACAATCATCAGAGAACCCGCTCTAAAAGTGACCTGAGAACCAAGAAGCTAATCGTTAGCCTCGAGACAGGATCGAGGTGTTAAAAAGACAAAAATGTTGAGAATAATTTTTTTTGCACATTATAAATAATCACACTGGTTAATTAAATTAGAGCGTTCTTTAAGGGGTTGTTTGGATAATTAAGCGTTCTTAGTCTCCTAAAGTGTTCTACTTGGGACCTGGAAAGGTTCTAGGTATAAAAACATTCTGATTAATAATGATGGATTTGATTAATAAATACATTCATAACAAAAAAAGGTCTTCACTGAATAACTTAACTTCCTCAAATGGTTCTATTTGGAACCCTGGTGTAACTGGAACCCTGGCATTACTGGAACCCTGAACCCTGGTGTTCTGTGAATGTAGAAGAAACTACTGTACAATGATTCAGAGATTGTATTGTTCCCTGACCCTGATAATACTCTCTTCTAGTTCTTTCATTAATTAAGGATTCTTAGTTTCCTAAAAAAAGGTTCTACTCAGAACCCTGACCAAGAAGAACTATTAATAACTGAGTTAGTATTACACACAGAGTTAATTACTGAATACAGTTCTTTAAAGGACCAGTGCAGAATGAAGCGCTTCTAACCTCCTGCTGGTTCTGCTGGGTTCTAGGGGTTCTTGAGAGGAAAATCAAGAGCATGAATTCAGAGGAGGTTTTACTGCATGCTCACACACACACACACACACACACACACATTGTCCATCTAGAAGGTCAGAGTGTAAGAATGATCTAATGGTTAATTCCAGGTGCTACTTTTTTTTCAGGTCTCCTTTTGCTGCAGTGACGGATTATTCAGTGACGAGGAACAACGTGATCCAGCTGTGTCTCGAACTGACCACCATCGTACAGCAGGTGTGTGTGTGTTTGTGCGTGTGCGTATGTGTGTGTGTGTGTTTGTGCGTGTGCGTATGTGTGTGTGTGTGTTTGTGCATGTGTGTATGTGTGTGTGTGTGAGTGAGTGTGTTTGTGCGTGTGTGAGTGAGTGTGTTTGTGCGTGTGTGAGTGAGTGTGTGTGTGCGTGTGCATATGTGTGTGTTTGTGTGTGTGTGAGTGAGTGTGTGTATGTGTGTGTGTAAAAACTTTCGTACATGTTACATACGTCACCAAATCAACAATTGTTTTTTTTTGTGAACAAGCTGTTACTATAGTAACGATAAACACAGATCTCACACACCATCCTTCAAAAAAAACCTTCTCTCTTTCTCCACCATCCTGCAACACACTGGAGTGTGTGAGTGTACTGTGAGAGGCATGATGGGATTGAACACGGTGTCCTGTGGGAGCGGTGTGTGTGTGTGTGTGTGTGTGTGTGTGTGTGTGAACAGAAGTGGGCCAGCAGCAGCTCGGTGCTTGTTAGAGACACGGTGAAGTGGCAGGTGGGAGGAGAGGAGAGCAGGATGAGATGGAGACGTTCGCAGTTCAGCAGAGCGGAGAATCAGATCCGGCTTCACCAGTTCAGATGTTTTCACTGAAAAAGAAAAAAACAAAAATGTTTTAAAAGTTTGAATTGTTTTAATATTCATTTAAAATTAATTTGAAATGAGATAAGAGTCAGTGGGTTTGTGGGTTAATAAAGTCACCAAGTTAGTATCTATTCATCCAGAGTTTACCTGCAGGTTAAAAATACAACTCAACTAAATAATAATTAATAATAATAAAAAAAAATAAAAAAAATAAATAATAATAATAATAATAATAATAATAATAATAATAATAATAATAATCAACCGAGACATAAACTCCACACAGAGGATTAAACTCCACACAGAGGATTAAACTCCACACAGAGGATTAAACTCCACACAGAGGCTGAGTCCTGCATCCTGATTGGCCGCCAGATGTTGATTAGTTTTCTAGAACAGTGGCCCTTACTGTAGTGTTTAATGACCTCAGAAACTACTCTGATCTATTAGTTTCTCAAGAGCTCTTGGTTCCTGTTGTAGAGAGGACATTATTTACATCCTTTAGTGTTCAGTGTCACCTACCTGAGGATGAGGTTCTGTTTTGAGCCTGGTTCCTCTGAAGGTTTCTTCCTCAGATCATCTCAGGGAGTGTTTCCTCTCCACCGTCACCTCAGGCTGGCGAGATAAATAATAACTTAAATATTTTTTTATAATTTTATTGTATGTTTCTATACTTCTGTAAAGCTGCTTTGAGACAATGTCCATTGTAAAAGCGCTGTACAAATAAATTGAACTGAATAGCGCAGGTTTATATTCATGCACTTGCTCTGATATGGTTTCTATAACAATGGCTCATTCATAAGGACGTGTACAGCTCACACTCCTCATAAGCATCTGAGATGTGTGTGTGTGTGTGTGATGTGTGGAAGGAGTCTCCAGTGTCAGTCTGTGGGTTATGGGGATGTGCAACTAGAGGAAAATAATACACACACACACACACACACACAGTGTTTTATTCATGATTTATTTCTTCATTAGATGTTTGGAACTGCTCGCGGTGAGGTCTTCTGGTCACGGAGAAAAGATCAGCGAGGTTTTAAACACAAAACTCTTTAAATCGTTAAATCCTTC
>NC_080732.1:779853-784853 GCF_019097595.1 Hemibagrus wyckioides
TTTATTTATTTTTTGCTCATCGTTGTCAGGATAAAATCTGGATTTTCACATAAGGCATGAGAAGGGATTAACGGAAGCAACATCGACACACACACACACACACACCACCAAACAGTCTCACACACACACACACACACACACACACCACCAAACAGTCTCACACACACACACACACACACACCACCAAACAGTCTCACACACACACACACACACCACCAAACAGTCTCACACACACACACACACACACACACACACCACCAAACAGTCTCACACACACACACACACACACCACCAAACAGTCTCACACACACACACACACACACACCACCAAACAGTCTCACACACACACACACACACACACACCACCAAACAGTCTCACACACACACACACACCACCAAACAGTCTCACACACACACACACACACACACCACCAAACAGTCTCACACACACACACACACACACACCACCAAACAGTCTCACACACACACACACACACACACCACCAAACAGTCTCACACACACACACACACCACCAAACAGTCTCACACACACACACACACACCACCAAACAGTCTCACACACACACACACACACCACCAAACAGTCTCACACACACACACACACACACCACCAAACAGTCTCACACACACACACACACACCACCAAACAGTCTCACACACACACACACACCACCAAACAGTCTCACACACACACACACACACACACACCACCAAACAGTCTCACACACACACACACACACACACCACCAAACAGTCTCACACACACACACACACACACACACCACCAAACAGTCTCACACACACACACACACACACACACCACCAAACAGTCTCACACACACACACACACACACACACACACCACCAAACAGTCTCACACACACACACACACACACACACCACCAAACAGTCTCACACACACACACACACCACCAAACAGTCTCACACACACACACACACACACACACACACACACACACACACACACACCACCAAACAGTCTCACACACACACACACACACACCACCAAACAGTCTCACACACACACACACACACACACACACCACCAAACAGTCTCACACACACACACACACACACACCACCAAACAGTCTCACACACACACACCACCAAACAGTCTCACACACACACACACACACCACCAAACAGTCTCACACACACACACACACACCACCAAACAGTCTCACACACACACACACACACACACACACACCACCAAACAGTCTCACACACACACACACACCACCAAACAGTCTCACACACACACACACACACACACACCACCAAACAGTCTCACACACACACACACACACACACCACCAAACAGTCTCACACACACACACACACCACCAAACAGTCACACACACACACACACACACACACCACCAAACAGTCTCACACACACACACACACACCACCAAACAGTCTCACACACACACACACACCACCAAACAGTCTCACACACACACACACACACACACACCACCAAACAGTCTCACACACACACACACACCACCAAACAGTCTCACACACACACACACACACACACACCACCAAACAGTCTCACACACACACACACACACCACCAAACAGTCTCACACACACACACACACACACACCACCAAACAGTCTCACACACACACACACACACACACACCACCAAACAGTCTCACACACACACACACACACACACACACCACCAAACAGTCTCACACACACACACACACACACACACCACCAAACAGTCTCACACACACACACACACACACACACCACCAAACAGTCTCACACACACACACACACCACCAAACAGTCTCACACACACACACACACACACACCACCAAACAGTCTCACACACACACACACACACACACACACACACACACACACACCACCAAACAGTCTCACACACACACACACACACCACCAAAGAGTCTCGCACACACACACACACACACACCACCAAACAGTCTCACACACACACACACACACACCACCAAACAGTCTCACACACACACACACACCACCAAACAGTCTCACACACACACACACACACACACCACCAAACAGTCTCACACACACACACACACCACCAAACAGTCTCACACACACACACACACACACACACCACCAAACAGTCTCACACACACACACACACACACACACCACCAAACAGTCTCACACACACACACACCACCAAACAGTCTCACACACACACACACACACACACACCACCAAACAGTCTCACACACACACACACACACACACACACACACACACACCACCAAACAGTCTCACACACACACACACACACACACACACACACACCACCAAACAGTCTCACACACACACACACACACACACCACCAAACAGTCTCACACACACACACACACACACCACCAAACAGTCTCACACACACACACACACACACACCACCAAACAGTCTCACACACACACACACACACACACACACCACCAAACAGTCTCACACACACACACACACACACACCACCAAACAGTCTCACACACACACACACACACCACCAAACAGTCTCACACACACACACACACACACACACACCACCAAACAGTCTCACACACACACACACACCACCAAACAGTCTCACACACACACACACACACCACCAAACAGTCTCACACACACACACACACACACACACCACCACCAAACAGTCTCACACACACACACACACACCACCACCAAACAGTCTCACACACACACACACACACACACACCACCAAACAGTCTCACACACACACACACACACACCACCAAACAGTCTCACACACACACACACACACACCACCAAACAGTCTCACACACACACACACACACACACACACACCACCAAACAGTCTCACACACACACACACACACACACACCACCAAACAGTCTCACACACACACACACACACACACACACCACCAAACAGTCTCACACACACACACACACACCACCAAACAGTCTCACACACACACACACACACACACCACCAAACAGTCTCACACACACACACACACACCACCAAACAGTCTCACACACACACACACACCACCAAACAGTCTCACACACACACACACACACACACACACCACCAAACAGTCTCACACACACACACACACCACCAAACAGTCTCACACACACACACACACACACACACACACACCACCAGTCTCACACACACACACCACCAAACAGTCTCACACACACACACACACACACACCACCAAACAGTCTCACACACACACACACACCACCAGTCTCACACACACACACACACCACCAAACAGTCTCACACACACACACACACACACACACACACACACCACCAAACAGTCTCACACACACACACACACACACCACCAAACAGTCTCACACACACACACACACCACCAAACAGTCTCACACACACACACACACACACCACCAAACAGTCTCACACACACACACACACACACACACACCACCAAACAGTCTCACACACACACACACCACCAAACAGTCTCACACACACACACACACACACACCACCAAACAGTCTCACACACACACACACACACACACACCACCAAACAGTCTCACACACACACACACACACACACCACCAAACAGTCTCACACACACACACACACACACCACCAAACAGTCTCACACACACACACACACACACACCACCAAACAGTCTCACACACACACACACACACCACCAAACAGTCTCACACACACACACACACCACCAAACAGTCTCACACACACACACACACACACACACACCACCAAACAGTCTCACACACACACACACACACACACACACCACCAAACAGTCTCACACACACACACACACACACACCACCAAACAGTCTCACACACACACACACACACACACACACACACCACCAAACAGTCTCACACACACACACACACACACACCACCAAACAGTCTCACACACACACACACACACACCACCAAACAGTCTCACACACACACACACACACACCACCAAACAGTCTCACACACACACACACACACACCACCAAACAGTCTCACACACACACACACACACACACACACCACCAAACAGTCTCACACACACACACACACACACACCACCAAACAGTCTCACACACACACACACACACACACCACCAAACAGTCTCACACACACACCACCAAACAGTCTCACTCACACACCACCAAACAGTCACACACACACACACACACCACCAAACAGTCTCACACACACACACACACACACCACCAAACAGTCTCACACACACACACACACACACACCACCAAACAGTCTCACACACACACACACACACACACCACCAAACAGTCTCACACACACACACACACACACACCACCAAACAGTCTCACACACACACACACACACACACACACACCACCAAACAGTCTCACACACACACACACACACCACCAAACAGTCTCACACACACACACACACACCACCAAACAGTCTCACACACACACACACACCACCAAACAGTCTCACACACACACACACACACACACACCACCAAACAGTCTCACACACACACACACACCACCAAACAGTCTCACACACACACACACACACACACACACCACCAAACAGTCTCACACACACACACACACACACACCACCAAACAGTCTCACACACACACACACACACACCACCAAACAGTCTCACACACACACACACCACCAAACAGTCTCACACACACACACACCACCAAACAGTCTCACACACACACACACACACACACCACCAAACAGTCTCACACACACACACACACACACCACCAAACAGTCTCACACGCACACACACACACACACACCACCAAACAGTCTCACACACACACACACACCACCAAACAGTCTCACACACACACACACACACACCACCAAACAGTCTCACACACACACCACCA
>NC_080732.1:789853-792353 GCF_019097595.1 Hemibagrus wyckioides
TGTGTGTGTGTGTGGTGTAGTGTACAGTGAAGCTCTGTGTGTGTGTGTGTGTGTGTAGTGCAGTGTACAGTGCAGCTGTGTGTGTGTGTGTGTGTGTAGTGCAGTGTACAGTGCAGCTGTGTGTGTGTGTGTGTGTAGTGTAGTGTACAGTGCAGCTCTGTGTGTGTGTGTGTGTGTAGTGTAGTGTACAGTGCAGCTGTGTGTGTGTGTGTGTGTGTAGTGTAGTGTACAGTGAAGCTCTGTGTGTGTGTGTGTGTGTGTAGTGTAGTGTACAGTGAAGCTCTGTGTGTGTGTGTGTGTGTGTGGTGTAGTGTACAGTGAAGCTCTGTGTTTGTGTGTGTGTGGTGTAGTGTACAGTGAAGCTCTGTGTGTGTGTGTGTGTGTGTGTGTGTAGTGTAGTGTACAGTGAAGCTCTGTGTGTGTGTGTGTAGTTTAGTGTACAGTGAAGCTCTGTGTGTGTGTGTGTGTGTGTGTGTGTAGTGTAGTGTACAGTGAAGCTCTGTGTGTGTGTGTGTGTGTGTGTGTAGTGTAGTGTAGTGTACAGTGAAGCTCTGTGTGTGTGTGTGTGTGTGTGTGTGTGGTGTAGTGTACAGTGAAGCTCTGTGTGTGTGGTGTAGTGTACAGTGAAGCTCTGTGTGTGTGTGTGTGTGTGTGTGTGTAGTGTAGTGTACAGTGCAGCTGTGTGTGTGTGTGTGTGTGTGTAGTGTAGTGTAGTGTAGTGTACAGTGAAGCTCTGTGTGTGTGTGTGTGTGTAGTGTACAGTGAAGCTCTGTGTGTGTGTGTGTGTGTGTGTAGTGTACAGTGAAGCTCTGTGTGTGTGTGGTGTAGTGTAGTGTACAGTGCAGCTGTGTGTGTGTGTGTGTGTAGTGTAGTGTAGTGTACAGTGCAGCTCTGTGTGTGTGTGTGTGTAGTGTAGTGTAGTGTACAGTGCAGCTGTTTGTGTGTAGTGTACAGTGCAGCTCTGTGTGTGTGTGTAGTGTACAGTGCAGCTCTGTGTGTGTGTGTGTGTGTGTAGTGTACAGTGCAGCTCTGTGTGTGTGTGTGTGTAGTGTACAGTGCAGCTCTGTGTGTGTGTGTGTGTGTGTGTGTGTAGTGTACAGTGCAGCTCTGTGTGTGTGTGTGTGTGTAGTGCAGTGTACAGTGCAGCTCTGTGTGTGTGTGTGTGTGTGTGTGTGTGGTGTAGTGTACAGTGCAGCTCTGTGTGTGTGTGTGTGTGTGTGTGTGGTGTAGTGTACAGTGAAGCTCTGTGTGTGTGTGTGTGTGGTGTAGTGTACAGTGAAGCTCTGTGTGTGTGTGTGTGTGTGTAGTGCAGTGTACAGTGCAGCTGTGTGTGTGTGTGTGTGTAGTGTAGTGTACAGTGCAGCTCTGTGTGTGTGTGTGTGTGTGTAGTGTAGTGTACAATGCAGCTCTGTGTGTGTGTGTGTGGTGTAGTGTACAGTGCAGCTCTGTGTGTGTGTGTGTGTGTGTGTGTGTGTGGTGTAGTGTACAGTGCAGCTCTGTGTGTGTGTGTGTGTGGTGTAGTGTACAGTGCAGCTCTGTGTGTGTGTGTGTGTAGTGCAGTGTACAGTGCAGCTCTGTGTGTGTGTGTGTGTGTGTGTGTGGTGTAGTGTACAGTGCAGCTCTGTGTGTGTGTGTGTGGTGTAGTGTACAGTGAAGCTCTGTGTGTGTGTGTGTGTGTGTGTGTGGTGTAGTGTACAGTGAAGCTCTGTGTGTGTGTGTGTGTGTGTAGTGCAGTGTACAGTGCAGCTGTGTGTGTGTGTGTGTGTGTAGTGCAGTGTACAGTGCAGCTGTGTGTGTGTGTGTGTGTAGTGTAGTGTACAGTGCAGCTCTGTGTGTGTGTGTGTGTGTAGTGTAGTGTACAGTGCAGCTGTGTGTGTGTGTGTGTGTGTAGTGTAGTGTACAGTGAAGCTCTGTGTGTGTGTGTGTGTGTGTAGTGTAGTGTACAGTGAAGCTCTGTGTGTGTGTGTGTGTGTGTGGTGTAGTGTACAGTGAAGCTCTGTGTTTGTGTGTGTGTGGTGTAGTGTACAGTGAAGCTCTGTGTGTGTGTGTGTGTGTGTGTGTGTAGTGTAGTGTACAGTGAAGCTCTGTGTGTGTGTGTGTAGTTTAGTGTACAGTGAAGCTCTGTGTGTGTGTGTGTGTGTGTGTGTAGTGTAGTGTACAGTGAAGCTCTGTGTGTGTGTGTGTGTGTGTGTGTAGTGTAGTGTAGTGTACAGTGAAGCTCTGTGTGTGTGTGTGTGTGTGTGTGTGTGGTGTAGTGTACAGTGAAGCTCTGTGTGTGTGGTGTAGTGTACAGTGAAGCTCTGTGTGTGTGTGTGTGTGTGTGTGTGTAGTGTAGTGTACAGTGCAGCTGTGTGTGTGTGTGTGTGTGTGTAGTGTAGTGTAGTGTAGTGTACAGTGAAGCTCTGTGTGTGTGTGTGTGTGTGTAGTGTACAGTGAAGCTCTGTGTGTGTGTGTGTGTGTGTGTAGTGTACAGTGAAGCTCTGTGTGTGTGTGGTGTAGT
>NC_080732.1:799853-807353 GCF_019097595.1 Hemibagrus wyckioides
AAGCAAAGGTACAGATACAGTACAGCCACAGATTTGGTAGAGCTGCCGATCTGGTACTGCTACAGATACGGTACTACTACAAATACAGTACTGCTACAGATCTGGTACTACTACAGATCCGGTACAGCTACAGATACGGTACAGCTACAGATATGGTACTGATACAGATATGGTACTGATACAGATACGGTACTGATACAGATCTGGTACTGCTACAGATCCGGTACAGCTACAGATACAGTACAGCTACAGATCCGGTAATGCTACAGATACAGTACTGTTACAGATCCGGTACTACTACAGATTTGGTACAGCTACAGATATGGTACTTCTACAGATACGGTACAGCTACAGATACGGTACTACTACACATCTAGTACAGCTACAGATACAGTACAGCTACAGATCTGGTACTGCTACAGATATGGTATTTTTACAGATACGGTACAGCTATAGACACGTACAGCTACAGATATGGTACTGAAGGGTAATGAATGTGTGTTTGTGTGAGTTGTTTTGTGCAGCAGCTGATTTCAGAATCACTCTGATTGATGACGCTCTACATAGCATGTTCTACATGTTCTGTAATTAACTGCAGGTCCTTTGTTATAGGATCGTTATAATCGGTGTAATGTGACATGGAGAACACACGCTATCAGAGTTTATCAGGATGTGATGAGGAATCCGCAGTTGCAATAGCAGATTTAGTGTCTTTGTGTGTCTGTGTGTGTCTGTGTGTGTGTGTGTCCCTGTTGACCCCAGTTGTGTTTGTCCTGTGCTGTAGGTGGGCTGGCAGTTGAAAAACTTGGTAAACTCCCTGCGTGGTGACCCTGGAGGGGTGACTCTGACACTGAAAAAACGGCCCCAGAGCACGCTCACCTCGGCCCCGGCCCTGCTAAAGAACATGAGGTGGAAGCCCCTGGCCCTTCAGGTAGGCAGATTTTACCCCTTGAATCCCTGCGCCCTTCTACGGCTAGCACCTTTTCCTCGCCAGGGGCACCTAGTGATTTAAAACACCTCTCTGGTTCTCTGACTTCATTTCCCATAATGCTTTTCTGCTCTGCTGATGTCATGTTGGAAAACGTTCATGCATTGCTATTTCATTTCGATCCAATATAAGGTAGCATGAGGAGCATTTTAGAAAGATGTGCTCAGGTCTTTTTCCCATATTCCCATTCACACTGACTCCAAGTGGGAATTACAAGCGCACAGAATTCCCGATTTCACAGAATGATAAACCGAGTTGTGTGGAAGTAGTGTGGAATTTTTTTCTGTAGAATTCTGTTTAGAATGAATTATTGAAGATAAATTGCTCCATATGCTTCAGGAATGTTTTCACTGTCCTTCTAAATTCTCCTGTGTGATGTAAAGGCGACTCCAGACTCATCAGTTCCCTGATTTGGGAAATCTTTGCTGTCAGGAAGCTGTCAGGAAGCTTGGGAATGATGTGATGTGGAATCTGGTCATTAGAGTTAGACTGTGGTGTTGGGATCAGCCTGTGTGTAGTGTGTAGTGTGGACATGTCGGAGCTGTGATGCGGTGCCGTCTCGGAGCTGTTAAATCCTCGGCAGTGACTCAGAGTAAAGTGTGTTTGGAGGTGAGTGTAGCGAGCGTACGTTTGGGAGACGCTCGTTAATCTCCTTCTGTAGTTGATGGAGGATTTAATTTTCCCCGTGTGTCGTTCCAGAGCCATAACCATAAATTCAACTCTCTGTCCTTAATTCATTCCCTAAAAGGCTCCCTCTGTGTGTGTGTGTGTGTGTGTGTGTGTATGTGTGTGCTTGTCAAAGACCACTTTACTGTCTGGATATACAACAGCTTATCCATTTTTATTTATATAGTTGTATTCATTGACTCAGTATTAGAAAACAAAATGATAAATTATCAAGACCACAAAGGAACAATGTTTATTTATTTATCACATACTGTATGCTGGCTAGGTTACTGTGCTGATGATTTTCCCGACATTAGCTCCGCCCACATTATACTAAATATGAAATAATTGTGATGCGGCTAAAGTGGACTTTCTCTACAGTGTGTCCTTTAATCCTCTTTATGCTCAGGGATTATTAAACCTGGTTTTTATGACATCATCTCAGAAGTTTGATTATGTGTCAGTGAGATTTTATTAGTGTTTACTCTCTATATATTTACAGCTCGTTGATCGCAGGTGAAGTTTATGATCTGTAATTGATTATTTCTGTCTGTTCTTTGCAGCCTGTCGCTCCCAAGAGCCCCACCAGCAGCTCGGCCACACCCACCAGCACCATCAGCACACCCACCAAACGGGACAGCTCCGCCCTTCATGACCTGTATATCCCGCCCCCTCCCCCTGAGCCCTACACACCCAGGTGATCTTTTAGTCATAGAAACTCTCAGCTCTCTGTACCCTCCACATGGCCCAGCCCTTCAGCTCTTTAAAACCTCCACATGGCCCCACCCTTCAGCTATCTGTACGCTCCAAATGGCCCCGCCTTTCAGCACTCTGTACTCTCCACATGGCCTGCCCTTCAGCTCTCTGTACTCTCCACTTGGCCCCGCCCTTCAGCTCTCTGTACTCTCCACATGGCCCCGCCCTTCAGCTCTCTGTACCCTTTACATGGCCCCGCCCTTCAGCCCTCTGTACCCTCCACATGGCCCCACCCTTCAGCTCTCTGTACCCTCCTCATGGCCACACTCTTCAGCTCTCTGTACCCTCCACATAGCCTCGCCCTTCAGCTCTTTAAAACCACCACATGGCCCCGCCCTTCAGCCCTCTGTACCTTCCACATGGCCCCGCCCTTCAGCTCTCTGTACCCTCCACATGGCCCCGCCCTTCAGCTCTCTGTACCCTCCACATGACCTGTACTTCAGCTCTCTAAAACCTCCATATGGCCCCGCCTTTCAGTTTTTTTAACCCTTCACATGGCTCCGCCCTTCAGCTCTCTGAACCCTTCACATGGCCCAGAATTTTAGCTTTCTGAACTCTCCATATGGCCCCATCCTTCAGCTCTCTCTCCCTGGCCTTAAGCTCTCTGAAACCTCCACATGACCCCACCTCCTTAAACATTATAAATGTGTGTTTTAATGCTTTAACCTTCTAATAAAGTAATTTAACATGAAAACAATAAGATTTTGAACAGAGTGTGATTATGGATCTACACTTCATAAGGTGTGTGTGTGTGTGTGTGTAGGGACGAGCAGGGGAATCTCCCCAGTGAAGAGCGAGGTCAGGGACTTCCTGCAGCCAAAGGCTCTGAGTCTCCAAACTCTTTCCTGGATCAGGAATATCGTCATCGCTTCCCTCTGATGGAGGATGAAGCTGTGCTCTACTGCTACGATTACGAGCCAGGACGCGGACATCCGCCCTCTCGCAGAGATGCCACGCCCACTTATGGTAAAAACACACACACACACATATAGACACACACTGTCCCACCCCTCATCAATCTGAAGTTTTACATAGCCCTGCCCCATTTTAGCCCCATTTTAGCTCTAATGTCTCTCCACACACTCCATGTGGCCTTTCTGTAAATCCTCAACATGATCAAGGTCAGGGACTTCCTGCAGCCAAAGAAACACACACACACACACACCACCCCGCAAAAGTATCCAGATATCACAAAAACACATTTTTTAATGATAAATCATTTTTCTTAGCTGTCTCTTTGAAGACATAAAAGCTCCCTCAGGTTCTCCTCTGTGTTCTCCCCTGAGGTTCTCTTCAGCAGCTTCAGGTATTAGCAAAAATACCAGAAGCCTTCTTTTTTTACCCTAGAAGTATACACACACACACACACATACACACACTTTCACAACGTTTGTGAACTCGCATCACGAACAAAACCATGGAAATTGTGTTTCAGTCCTGCAGAGCTGATTTATTGTTTATTGTTCTGAAGCCGAGGCTTAGTACCAAAAACGGATGTGTGTGTGTGTGTGTGTGTGTGTGTGGTTACACTGAATAAGCAAAAAGAAAACCGTAATTGAGTTTTAAGGTTCAAGGGAGAAAAAAGGGACAATTTTACAGTTTATAAACCCAAAACTATACTGTTAAATATGTGAGCTGTAATGGTTCTATGTAGAACCCAAAACCAGAACATTCTACTGTCAGTGAGGGTTCTGATTTGAGCAGAACTCTATTCTGGAGGCTCCTTGTTATCCATTGAACCCTTGGTAAAGCTTTTTTTGAAGAGTGTGTATTACCTGGGAAGGTGTGTGTCACACACTCTGAGTTATTACTCCTTATTATTGTCCTAATATCTAGAACTCTGGAAAAAAGGTTCTTTAAGGGTTCTCTGGCTAATTAATGGTTCTAGTGTACTGAATGCACTGAAACACTCCTTCTAACTCTTCTGCTGCCAAGCTTACTGTACGGTTCACTCGAGTGTTTTTTTTTTACTCTGTGCTGTAACTAAACTCAGGAGAGCATTTTGTGTCTGTGTGTGTGTGTGTGTGTGTGTGTGTGTGTGAGAAGCTTGAGTCCACAGCTGTTTAAGTGTAGTCTCACACTTTCTCTTTCTGACACACACACACTGACATAAGCTGTGGCTGTCACCTTGTAAACACTGAAGTGTGTGTGTGTGTGTGTGTGTTTCAGGTCGTTTAAGGCCTATCTCCATGCCTGTGGAATATAACTGGGTTCCGGACTATGAAGATCCGGCCAGACTGAAGAGAGAGGGCAGGAGAGGTGAGTGTGATTGTATACACACACACACACACACACGCACACACACACACACACACACACACACACACACACACACACACACACAGACGCACACACACACGCACACACACACACACACACACACACACTACTCGCACACACACACACACACACACACACACTACTCTCACACACACACACACACACTACTCTCACACACACACACACACACGCACACACACACACACACACACAGAAAGATTCAGATCAGCTCTTTTCCTGCTCTGCATGAATATGAGAGAGCTGAAGGTCAGCAGTCTGTCACACTGTGATTTATCGTAGCTGTGGTCTTTCTCATTCCTCTGCCATCTGCCCATCTGCCCCTCCGTCTGCCCCCCGGTCCATAACCCCGCTATAGAACTTTAACCCTGATGCTGTAACAGCAGCTCTGCCAGAAGGGCAGGTTTATTTATGTTATTGTTTCCATGGTAACAGCTCATTCACAACCACTCACACAGCAGTGCACGGTTCATATGGTGAATTTCTCCTAAAGTAAAGAGATGTGTGTGTGTGTGTGTGTGTGTGAGGAGTCTCCAGTGTCAGTGCTGTATAACACTCAGAGGTGATGCTAAAACTCCTCATGAGAGAGAATAAAGAGAGGCTGGTGAGAGAAAGACTGTTTATAGCTGCTATAAAGGAAGTGACGTCGTTTATGTAACTAGAAATGATAAAATGGTAAATGATTGTGGAATTGATGAGAGGAATAATGGATGTCATAGTTACTGTAAAATACTAGTATTATTATTCTTTAAGAGTCTCTCATTCATTCTTTCCTGTCCTCCATCCTTTCATTGCTGTATTTTCTCTCTCTCTCTCTCTCTCTCTCTCTCTCTCTCTCTCTCTCTCTGTCTCTCTCACTCTGTCAATCTGTCTCTCTCTCTTTTTGTCTCTCTCTCTTCTCTCTCTCTCTCTCTCTCTCTCTCTCTCTCTCCTCTCTTTCCCACACTGTGGATAATTTTCCATGCTGCCTGGACACTCAGCACTCCCTGACCTTCCCGTTGTCTTTTTTTCCTTGGCCTTGTCCAGCAGCTCATCTGATCTGGTTGAGATGCCGGTGAGCTTCAGGCTGGTCACAGATTCAGCAAAGTAAGAAGAGATGAGTGATGAAAACAGACAGAAAGGTTTAAAATACACAGCTGTAACAGACGGGTTTATAAAATAAAGGTGTAAGAATGAGAGGAAATGTTCTCGAAACTGTTCTGATGGAGAGATCTTTATTCACGTTTTCAGTGCTGGAGGGATGCAGTAAAAAGTAGTTCCGGTTATTTTTTTTACACTTTCCTGAAGGTTTTGTGGAATCCATACACCATCAGAGACACATGACTCCCAGATCCTTCCCTCTGAGAAAGTAGTTCCATCAGTTTATAGATTCAAGAACTGATTTAAAATAACAAGTAACACTGTGTGTGTGTGTGTGTGTGTGTGTGTGTTCGTTCGTACACTTGAAGTCATACTTTTTATCCATTTGTAATTAGATTATTGTTTTGTGAAACCGGTTCATTCCTGTTGTCACTGATGTTATCGCAGCTATAAACACTCATTTCTTCAGGAGTTAATGAGAGAAATACAGACAGATTGTGTCATACTGCTGAGAAACCACAAAGAAGTGTAAGGTCCTCTTCCTGTCGATCTGGAGACTCCTTCCATATCCCATGTCACATAAATGTCTCCTCACTCTGCTCATGTCCCTGTCCCTGAGCCGTTACTATAGAAACCATAACGAGCGCATGATTATAAACCTGCTGAGATCTGACCAATCAGGATCCAGAATCCGTCAGCACTGTGATGGAACAGACTGCCGCAATAATCTCTTCTAATTTAAATACACACACACACACACACAGAAAGAGTGGAGAGAGGGATTAGAGTTTTCCTTTCACTCTCATTATGAACAGCTCAGGATTTTCATTCATCTGTTTGTTCTGTTTAATTCCACATTCCTGTCGTTTTCTTCATCCCTCTTTCTCACGCTCACTTCTTTTCTTTTCTAGGTTATTTACTAAATTGAGACAAGCGGGTGAGGTGGAGCTTCGCCGTGGTTGTGGTTGCGGTTGTGGTTTTTTGTGAGCGTGTGAGTGTGTGTGTGTGTTTGTGTGAGTGTGTGTGTGTTTGTGTGTGTATGTGTGTGTGTGTGTTTTGGATCACAACGCTGTGTTTTCCAGCTGCTGTTTGATCGCATTAAACTGTTCCGTCGCTGCTTTGTGAGGAGATTAGTGCTGTGATGGCTCTTTCCTTTCCGCCCCCACAATCCCTTCCTTTCTTTCTTTCTTTCTTTCTTTCTTTCTTCCTTTCTTTCTTTCTTTCTCTCATTGGTTCTTTCTCACTTTCCAGAAAATTCTGGGCAGACGGTGCAGGCAGTGAGTTTGCAGAATGACAGCTAGAATGCAGGAGGATGAATAAAGAAAGAGATTGAGAGAATGTGAGGAAGGTGAAAAGGGCGAAGGCTCTTGCAGGTCAGCGGTGTGAGATCGAGTGCTCTGTTTTCTCACAGCTCTCTCTTCCCCTCGCTGCCTCCATGGAGCTCCACAAAACATTTCTGCAGCAATCCAAATGGAGAGCGAGATCCGAACGGGCTTCATGCTCTCGGCCTCGCTGCTTCCTCCTTCTCTCTTCGGCGACCCAAACAAACTCTTTGAATTTGTGATCAGTGCGTTAATCAGAGAGTAATTAATTACCGCCGGGCCGTCTCCAGGCTTTACGAGGGGTTTCCGATTTTTCATGCATCCTGCATGGTGCGTGCTGTTTCCATGGAGACCTCCATGGCACATCTCGGTGTCGGGGCGGGTTTTTCA
>NC_080732.1:812353-857353 GCF_019097595.1 Hemibagrus wyckioides
TGGTGTGGAGATGTTGGTGTGGAGATGTTGGTGTGGTGTTGGTGTGGAGATGTTGGTGTGGAGATGTTGGTGAGGAGATGTTGGTGTGGAGATGTTGGTGTGGTGTTGGTGTGGAGATGTTGGTGTGGAGATGTTGGTGTGGAGATGTTGGTGTGGTGTTGGTGTGGAGATGTTGGTGAGGAGATGTTGGTGTGGTGTTGGTGTGGAGATGTTGGTGAGGAGATGTTGGTGTGGTGTTGGTGTGGAGATGTTGGTGTGGAGATGTTGGTGTGGAGATGTTGGTGTGGTGTTGGTGTGGAGATGTTGGTGTGGAGATGTTGGTGTGGAGATGTTGGTGTGGAGATGTTGGTGTGGTGTTGGTGTGGAGATGTTGGTGTGGAGATGTTGGTGTGGAGATGTTGGTGTGGTGTTGGTGTGGAGATGTTGGTGAGGAGATGTTGGTGTGGTGTTGGTGTGGAGATGTTGGTGAGGAGATGTTGGTGTGGTGTTGGTGTGGAGATGTTGGTGTGGAGATGTTGGTGAGGAGATGTTGGTGTGGTGTTGGTGTGGAGATGTTGGTGTGGAGATGTTGGTGTGGTGTTGGTGAGGAGATGTTGGTGAGGAGATGTTGGTGTGGTGTTGGTGTGGAGATGTTGGTGTGGAGATGTTGGTGTGGTGTTGGTGTGGTGTTGGTGAGGAGATGTTGGTGTGGAGATGTTGGTGTGGAGATGTTGGTGTGGAGATGTTGGTGTGGAGATGTTGGTGTGGAGATGTTGGTGAGGAGATGTTGGTGTGGTGTTGGTGTGGAGATGTTGGTGTGGAGATGTTGGTGTGGAGATGTTGGTGTGGTGTTGGTGTGGAGATGTTGGTGTGGAGATGTTGGTGAGGAGATGTTGGTGTGGTGTTGGTGTGGAGATGTTGGTGTGGAGATGTTGGTGTGGTGTTGGTGTGGAGATGTTGGTGTGGAGATGTTGGTGAGGAGATGTTGGTGTGGTGTTGGTGTGGAGATGTTGGTGTGGAGATGTTGGTGTGGTGTTGGTGTGGTGTTGGTGTGGAGATGTTGGTGTGGAGATGTTGGTGTGGTGTTGGTGTGGAGATGTTGGTGTGGAGATGTTGGTGTGGTGTTGGTGTGGTGTTGGTGAGGAGATGTTGGTGTGGAGATGTTGGTGTGGTGTTGGTGTGGAGATGTTGGTGTGGTGTTGGTGTGGAGATGTTGGTGTGGTGTTGGTGTGGAGATGTTGGTGTGGTGTTGGTGAGGAGATGTTGGTGAGGAGATGTTGGTGTGGTGTTGGTGTGGAGATGTTGGTGAGGAGATGTTGGTGTGGTGTTGGTGTGGAGATGTTGGTGTGGAGATGTTGGTGAGGAGATGTTGGTGTGGTGTTGGTGTGGAGATGTTGGTGTGGAGATGTTGGTGTGGTGATGTTGGTGTGGTGTTGGTGTGGAGATGTTGGTGTGGTGTTGGTGTGGTGTTGGTGTGGAGATGTTGGTGTGGAGATGTTGGTGTGGTGTTGGTGTGGAGATGTTGGTGTGGTGTTGGTGTGGAGATGTTGGTGTGGAGATGTTGGTGTGGTGTTGGTGAGGAGATGTTGGTGAGGAGATGTTGGTGTGGTGTTGGTGTGGAGATGTTGGTGTGGAGATGTTGGTGTGGAGATGTTGGTGAGGAGATGTTGGTGTGGTGTTGGTGTGGAGATGGTGTGGAGATGTTGGTGTGGTGTTGGTGAGGAGATGTTGGTGTGGTGTTGGTGTGGAGATGTTGGTGTGGTGTTGGTGAGGAGATGTTGGTGTGGTGTTGGTGTGGAGATGTTGGTGTGGTGTTGGTGTGGAGATGTTGGTGTGGAGATGTTGGTGTGGTGTTGGTGTGGAGATGTTGGTGTGGAGATGTTGGTGTGGTGTTGGTGTGGTGTTGGTGAGGAGATGTTGGTGTGGAGATGTTGGTGTGGTGTTGGTGTGGAGATGTTGGTGTGGAGATGTTGGTGTGGAGATGTTGGTGTGGAGATGTTGGTGTGGTGTTGGTGTGGAGATGTTGGTGTGGTGTTGGTGAGGAGATGTTGGTGAGGAGATGTTGGTGTGGTGTTGGTGTGGAGATGTTGGTGTGGTGTTGGTGAGGAGATGTTGGTGAGGAGATGTTGGTGTGGAGATGTTGGTGAGGAGATGTTGGTGTGGTGTTGGTGTGGAGATGTTGGTGTGGAGATGTTGGTGTGGTGATGTTGGTGTGGTGTTGGTGTGGAGATGTTGGTGTGGAGATGTTGGTGAGGAGATGTTGGTGTGGTGTTGGTGTGGAGATGTTGGTGTGGAGATGTTGGTGAGGAGATGTTGGTGTGGTGTTGGTGTGGAGATGTTGGTGTGGTGTTGGTGTGGAGATGTTGGTGTGGAGATGTTGGTGTGGTGTTGGTGTGGAGATGTTGGTGAGGAGATGTTGGTGTGGTGTTGGTGTGGAGATGTTGGTGTGGAGATGTTGGTGTGGTGTTGGTGTGGAGATGTTGGTGTGGAGATGTTGGTGAGGAGATGTTGGTGTGGTGTTGGTGTGGAGATGTTGGTGTGGAGATGTTGGTGAGGAGATGTTGGTGTGGTGTTGGTGTGGAGATGTTGGTGTGGAGATGTTGGTGAGGAGATGTTGGTGTGGTGTTGGTGTGGAGATGTTGGTGTGGTGTTGGTGTGGAGATGTTGGTGAGGAGATGTTGGTGTGGTGTTGGTGTGGAGATGGTGTGGAGATGTTGGTGTGGTGTTGGTGAGGAGATGTTGGTGTGGTGTTGGTGTGGAGATGTTGGTGTGGTGTTGGTGTGGAGATGTTGGTGTGGAGATGTTGGTGAGGAGATGTTGGTGTGGAGATGTTGGTGTGGAGATGTTGGTGTGGAGATGTTGGTGTGGAGATGTTTGTGTGGTGTTGGTGAGGAGATGTTAGTGTGGAGATGTTGGTGAGGAGATGTTAGTGTGGAGATGTTGGTGAGGAGATGTTTGTGTGGAGATGTTGGTGAGGAGATGTTAGTGTGGAGATGTTTGTGTGGTGTTGGTGAGGAGATGTTAGTGTGGAGATATTAGTGTGGAGATGTTTGTGTGGTGTTGGTGAGGAGATGTTAGTGTGGAGATGTTGGTGAGGAGATGTTAGTGTGGAGATGTTGGTGAGGAGATGTTGGTGAGGAGATGTTGGTGAGAAGATGTTGGTGAAGAGATGTTAGTGTGGAGATGTTGGTGAGGAGATGTTTGTGAGATGTTGGTGAGGAGACGTTAGTGAGGAGATGTTGGTGTGGAGATGTTGGTGAGGAGATGTTGGTGAGGAGATGCTTGTGTGGAGATGTTGGTGTGGAGATGCTGGTGTGGAGATGTTGGTGTGAAGGTGTTTGTGTGGAGATGTTTGTGAGGAGATGTTGGTGAGGAGTTGTTGGTGTGGAGATGTTGGTGAGCAGATGTTGGTGAGGAGATGTTGGTGAGGAGATGTTTGTGTGGAGATGTTTGTGTGGAGATGTTGGTTTGAAGGTGTTTGTATGGAGATGTTTGTGAGGAGATGTTGGTGAGGAGATGTTGGTGAGGAGATGTTAGTGAGGAGATGCTGGTGTGGAGATGTTGGTGAGGAGATGTTAGTGAGGAGATGCTGGTGTGGAGATGCTGGTGTGGAGATGTTGGTGAGGAGATGTTAGTGAGGAGATGCTGGTGTGGAGATGCTGGTGTGGAGATGTTAGTGAGGAGATGTTAGTGAGGAGATGTTGGTGTGGAGATGTTGGTGAGGAGATGTTAGTGAGGAGATGCTGGTGTGGAGATGCTGGTGTGGAGATGTTGGTGTGGAGATGCTGGTGTGGAGATGTTGGTGTGAAGGTGTTTGTATGGAGATGTTTGTGAGGAGATGTTGGTGAGGAGATGTTGGTGAGATGTTAGTGAGGAGATGTTAGTGAGGAGATGTTGGTGTGGAGATGCTGGTGTGGAGATGTTGGTGTGGAGATGCTGGTGTGGAGATGTTTGTGAGGAGATGTTGGTGAGGAGATGTTGGTGTGGAGATGCTGGTGTGGAGATGTTGGTGTGAAGGTGTTTGTATGGAGATGTTTGTGAGGAGATGTTGGTGAGGAGATGTTGGTGAGATGTTAGTGAGGAGATGTTAGTGAGGAGATGTTGGTGTGGAGATGCTGGTGTGGAGATGTTGGTGTGGAGATGCTGGTGTGGAGATGTTTGTGAGGAGATGTTGGTGAGGAGATGTTGGTGAGGAGATGTTGGTGAGGAGATGTTGGTGTGGAGATGTTGGTGAGGAGATGTTGGTGTGGAGATGTTGGTGAGGAGATGTTGGTGTGGAGATGTTGGTGAGGAGATGTTGGTGTGGAGATGTTGGTGTGGTGTTGGTGTGGAGATGTTGGTGTGGAGATGTTGGTGTGGAGATGCTGGTGTGGAGATGTTTGTGAGGAGATGTTGGTGAGGAGATGTTGGTGAGGAGATGTTGGTGTGGAGATGTTGGTGTGGAGATGTTGGTGAGGAGATGTTGGTGAGGAGATGTTGGTGAGGAGATGTTGGTGAGGAGATGTTGGTGTGGAGATGTTTATGTGGAGATGTTTGTGTGGAGATGTTGGTGAGGAGATGTTTGTGTGGAGATGTTGGTGAGGAGATGTTGGTGTGGAGATGTTTGTGTGGTGTTGGTGAGGAGATGTAAGTGTGGAGATGTTGGTGAGGAGACGTTAGTGAGGAGATGTTGGTGTCGAAATGTTGGTGAGAAGATGTTGGTGAAGAGATGTTAGTGTGGAGATATTAGTGTGGAGATGTTGGTGAGGAGATGTTGGTGCGGAGATGTTGGTGTGGAGATGCTGGTGTGGAGATGTTGGTGTGAAGGTGTTTGTATGGAGATGTTTGTGAGGAGATGTTGGTGAGGAGATGTTGGTGAGATGTTAGTGAGGAGATGTTAGTGAGGAGATGTTGGTGTGGAGATGCTGGTGTGGAGATGTTGGTGTGGAGATGTTGGTGTGGAGATGCTGGTGAGGAGATGTTGGTGAGGAGTTGTTGGTGAGGAGATGTTTGTGTGGAGATGTTGGTGAGGAGATGTTGGTGAGGAGATGTTGGTGTGGAGATGTTTGTGTGGAGATGTTGGTGAGGAGATGTTGGTGTGGAGATGTTTGTGTGGAGATGTTGGTGAGGAGATGTTGGTGTGGAGATGTTTGTGTGGTGTTGGTGAGGAGATGTAAGTGTGGAGATGTTGGTGAGGAGATGTTAGTGTGGAGATGTTGATGAGGAGATGTTGGTGAGAAGATGTTGGTGAAGAGATGTTAGTGTGGAGATGTTAGTGTGGAGATATTAGTGTGGAGATGTTGGTGAGGAGATGTTGGTGCGGAGATTTTGGTGTGGAGATATTAGTGTGGAGATGTTGGTGAGGAGATGTTGGTGAGGAGATGTTGGTGCGGAGATGTTAGTGTGGAGATATTAGTGTGGAGATGTTGGTGAGGAGATGTTTGTGAGGAGATGTTGGTGAGGAGATGTTGGTGAGGAGATGTTGGTGCGGAGATTTTGGTGTGGAGATATTAGTGTGGAGATGTTGGTGTGAAGATGTTGGTGTGGAGATGTTGGTGAGGAGACGTTAGTGAGGAGACGTTAGTGAGGAGATGTTGGTGTGGAGATGTTGGTGAGGAGATGTTAGTGAGGAGATGCTGGTGTGGAGATGCTGGTGTGGAGATGCTGGTGTGGAGATGTTGGTGTGGGGATGTTGGTGTGAAGGTGTTTGTGTGGAGATGTTGGTGTGGAGATATTGGTGAGGAGATGTTGGTGAGGAGATGGTGTGGAGATGTTGGTGAGGAGATGTTTGTGTGGTGTTGGTGTGGAGATGTTGGTGTGGAGATGTTTGTGTGATGTTGGTGAGGAGATGTTTGTGTGGTGTTGGTGTGGAAATGTTTGTGTGGTGTTGGTGAGGAGATGGTGAGGAGATGTTGGTGTGGAGATGTTGGTGTGGAGATGTTGGTGTGCAGATGTTGGTGAGATGTTAGTGAGGAGATGTTGGTGTGGAGATGTTGGTGTGAAGGTGTTTGTATGGAGATGTTGGTGAGGAGATGTTGGTGTGAAGGTGTTTGTATAGAGATGTTTGTGAGGAGATGTTGGTGTGGAGATGTTGGTTTGAAGGTGTTTGTATGGAGATGTTTGTGAGGAGATGTTGGTGAGGAGATGTTGGTGAGATGTTAGTGAGGAGATGTTGGTGTGGAGATGTTGGTGTGGAGATGTTGGTGTGAAGGTGTTTGTATGGAGATGTTTGTGAGGAGATGTTGGTGAGGAGATGTTGGTTTGAAGGTGTTTGTATGGAGATGTTGGTGTGGAGATGTTGGTGAGGAGATGTTGGTGAGATGTTAGTGAGGAGATGTTGGTGTGGAGATGTTGGTGAGGAGATGTTGGATGTTGGTGATTCAGATTGTTCATGGAGTGTATTTTGAATAAAAAGGATGTTATTGGGTTTCTGGCTGTTTCTCCTCCCACTGGTGCCCAGTATTGATTAGCAAATCTGCATTTCTGCTGCGCTGTGAGGAAATGGAGAAGTTTGCAATTGTTTAGAGTGGAGTTTTATTGGCTGTTATGCAGTATAGAGAGAGAGAGAGAGCTCTGTTGAGACAATATTATTTCGATTCGACGGAACGGTATCCACTGAAGCCTGATGATTTTTATTTAGTTAAGATGTTTGGTGGTGCAGCAGGCAACACTGCCACCATGCTGCTCCAGGGTTCCAGGTTCAATCCTGTCTGTGTGGTGTTTTTCACGTTCTATGTGGGTGGGTTGCACCACATTCCAAAAACGTTATGTGAAATTACCTCTTTGGTGTGAATGAATCTGTGCACTTCCGGTCTCCTGCATTCCCACATCACACCCAGTATTCCAATGGATCCATCACCACCCTGTCTGGAGAAGAAGCCCTCACTGAACATGGATTTCTAACAGATCCATGGATTTGTGCTTGAAAACCATCCACACGAGCCCAGACTCGCTCACCGTACTGTACTCAAGAATTCACTCAAGTATGAAAACATCCAAAGCCAATTATTCTCATTACTCCAGAATGTCCATCACTTGTATGCTCCAGGCATCATGAAGAACGGCTCCAGGAACCTTGCGGATGATCAGTGATCAGTCAGAGTTTTGTAAAATGTGTGCAGCTGTAGCTTCTGTCTCTGGTCTCAGTGCATGTGAGCTGATGGCAGGTTTCTACTCGCTCCCTGAAGGCACTTCTGCATTTTATGAACACTGACTCTGGAAAGCAATTCCATTCTCAATTTAGCCTCGTCGCTCTTCAGAGGGAGCTACCTTGTTCTTTCTGACCCTCGTAATAGAGGGCTATACAGAGTAAGAGGAGAGAGAGAGAGAGAGAGAGAGAGAGAGAGGGAGAGAGAGAGAGAGGACGAACTGAAAGAGATGCTGGAGGTTCATCATGGCAGAAAACTAGACAAATAAAGTCATGCTGATGTGAGATGACATAAAATGAAGATAACACTGAAGAAGTCCTTATCTCTTTCATGTTCTTATGGTGTTGATGATGATGATGATGATGAGTATCAGCTTCATGGGCTCCAAAATTGTGCTCCAGGTGATCCAGGTTCCTTCCTGGCTAAAGAATACTTCAAGTGGGTAAAAAATTTGGTGTTCAGAGTAAGTCCCATATTTCCTCCTGGGTGACCCCTCCAGTGTAGAAGGAAGATCTAGGTCGTCCAATTGCACTGGAGGTCAGAGAAACCCAAGCTGTTTGGAGTCCACTAAAGATCTTTAATAGGTTACAATCTTGGGTTGATCTTTGTGTGTAGCTCTGGGACTCTGGGAATCAGGACATGGAGAGTTGCAGGGTGGTCTTGTTTGAAGCCCACTCTATAAGGTCACCTTAAGTGGGTAAAATTTTGTGTAGATTTGTTGCAGCTTCTGACTCTCTCATGCTCTATTTCCATCCAGAGATCCAGGCTCAGACTTACTGTATCTTCTCATAATTCTTTTGATGAGAGCATAATGACTATGGAACAGCTCTCAGATTTACCCAGCATGACGCAGCATCTTTAATATCTACTCAGCTTCCTGCAGAGTGCATCAATACATCAATTAGTGTCAAGCTAGATTTCGTTACACATTCGACTCAGGAACACAGTCGTATAAGGAAGTACATGAAAAAATTGGTTTCTAGCCAATTTCTTCTCTCATTATTTCTCTTCATGCTTTAGGGACAATCACTGACTTTAATCCATCATAACCACATCATAATTGCTCATGAACTCTTGGGGCCTATGTGTTACTTTCCAGTGATTCGGAAAAAGGGTGCCAGACATATTGACAGACGCCTCCGTCTAGACTTTTCTCATTCATTTCTCCGACCCGCTGCCCCTCCGTCTCTTGCTCTCTGGGCAAAGCAATTCTGCAAAGTGGTTGTCTTTTCACTCTCAGACAGAGCCAGACTCGTAAAGACTGCCCTTGCTCAATCATCTGATCTGATCACTGAGACCTACTGGACACACTTTCTTTTGCATGTACCTCACATGTTCAACTCGAGCTCTTCTGAAATCAGAAGCGATTTACTGAGGTCAATTCTCTGCTCCTGTGAAATAGAGATGGCCAAATTAATGCATTGCTAAGAAAATTGCCCAGTTCTGCTCCCTTTCATGCGAATTACAAAACAGCAATTTTCCCATCTCTTCTTGTCAGACTGTCTTGCAGACTGTCTCCTGTTTTTGCTCACTGACTGAACTTCTGATATTCAACTGGTAAAATGTGTATGCTGATCCACATAGTAGACAGATGTTGGACCAGCAACTTATATCCATTAACCAGAAGAAGTGTCAGAAGATCTCAGATACCACACTAGACAAATCTTTACTCTTGCACAAGTTTTTTTTCCCTGCTTTCAGCACTAGACTTGCCTAATAGATTGCATTTACATTTCTGGCATTTGGTAGATGCTCTTATCCAGAGTCACTTACAATTGATGTCATTTTATACAACTGAGGGTTACGGGCCTTGCTTAGGGGCCCAACAGTGGTAGCTTGGTGGACCTGGGATTCAAACCCATGACCTTCTGATCAGTAGTCCAACTTTAACCACTAAGCTACCACATCCCTAGAGCTAACTCTTAAGTGTTCCAACAAATTCCAGCAATCCAGCAAAGAAATTTCTCAGAATAGAAACAAGTAAAATATAGAGCAGTATCTTCAGAAGTTCAGAATGTCCAGACGAAGTCCACTTTGTTGCTGTGGTTGCTTAAATAATCAGAACATTTTCTCAAATGTCCAAATGCGATCTGGAATAGTAAGACTGCATCTCTGTTAGTTCTATCAGTACATATCACATGATCAGTGCTAATCCAAGTCCCAAATTCTGTGGTAAGGGCAGTGCTGGCTCAAGTGGTTAAGGCTCTGGAGGGTCAGGGTTCAAGCCCCAGCACTGCCAAGCTGCTACTGGTGGGCAATTGAGCAAGGCCCTTAACCCTCTCTGCTCCTGCATCATAGCTGCCCCTGCACTCTGACCCCAACTTTCTCAGCTGGGATACATAAAGAAAAGAATTCCGCTGTGCTGTAATGTATGTGTGCAGTGACAATAAAGACTGCTTCTTCTTCTAAACACATGGTCACTTTTTGTTTTCCAGACATTCCAGGGATCCTCCCTGCTATCAAAGTCCAAGAAGAAACACAAAGGTTGGTGTCACATGGTTGTTAATGTTCATACTGTAAATATCAAAGGTATTGAGTCCCATGCCAAATATTTACAGAACAGGTTTCCAAACCTGGTCCTTGAGGGACATGTAAATTGATTCCTCTAATCAGCTCATCTCCAGACCTTCCTGAGATGAAGTGAGTGTGTTAGAACTGAGAAACTGCTATAGTTTGCAGGAGTTTCTTCAGGACCTGGGACTAGAACCTATGCTAGAGAATAATACATTTTCTATCTGTTGACCCCAGGATTATTTTATGAATTTAATCATCTTTGCTTGATTACTGTTTTTGTGCTGAACCTGCAGGTGCGCCCCTGTCCTCCATCAGCAAGAGGAGGATCTCCTGTAAGGACCTGGGTCGAGGAGACTGCGAAGGTTGGCTCTGGAAGAAGAAGGATGCTAAAAGCTACTTTTCCCAGAAATGGAAGAAATACTGGTTTGTCCTAAAGGATGCCTGCCTCTACTGGTACATGAACGAGGAGGTGAGTGTTTCTGCTCGCACTCCGAGCTCCATGAATGCATGCAGTGTTAAAATTGGACATGACAGAGCCTGCAGCTGAAGGCTGTCTGTATGAATTGAATTGAACAATGAGGGGAAAGCAGACTTTAGTGATTGAGGCGAGTGTTTCAGGTGAGAATCTATTACCTCCATGCTCTCCAGGTTGTAAGAGTTCACCAAACACATCACATGGCTGATTCTTACTGTATAATCGATTTGGCTATTTAAAAGCCCAGTTACATCCTGTAATAATTTTATATAACTGGATCATCACAGGTTTCCGTGATATACCTCTGGTCTAAGAGTTCTCCGCTGACTTTATCAACTTTCTTAGCATCAGATACTAAAGCGCCTTCTCTCGACTTCCAGCAGAGATTTTAATTGCTATGATCCGAGCTCCTGTGTGTTTAAATTTGGTAGATGTATGTTAATCCCTTCATGCTGTAACAAGTGATAAGCTGCAGATGAAAAGCTACCCCCTTCATTCTCCCTCTTTTTTCTGTCCTACACCTTCAGCCCTGATTAATTACCTGGTCTGGCTGTTCTCATTATCGGAGCCTGAGAGCTTAAGGCAACTCTCCCAGTCAGAGGAGAAGAATCGGAAAACGAGGGAGTAGAGCCCGGCCCAGGCTCGCTTCGGTTCCACAGGGACTTGAGCAGTTGAGGCAAGCCGAGCCGAGGCATAATTGATGAATTTTTGTGCAGGAGCTCTGAACTGTATTGATAGGTTTTTGCGAACGCAGGCAGGCTAACAGAGCAGCACAACCATATTTGTCTTTCGTTTATTCCCGTGAAGTCGCTGTCATGAAGCTGAAAGTCCCTCAGCGTGGTGTTGGTTAGAGAACAGCGTGCAGAAGTGAAGAAAGGAAGAATGTGAGACTTCTAATGAGGATGAGCGTGTCACATGAGAGATTCACCCTGAGGTTTTACCTTGTTATTGTTCACACTCTTTCCCTCACACTCTTCCCTATTAGGATGAGAAAGCTGAAGGGTTTGTCAGCCTCCCGGAGTTCAAAATTGACCGTGCCAGCGAGTGCCGCAAGAAGTAGTAAGTGTTCATATAGGTCTTTGTCAAGGCTAAGGGTATTTCCTTCTACTGCACATACACAAAAAATCAGAAAGAGGAGAATCTTGAAAAATCGTGTAGATGATTCTCTACCAACTCGAGTAAAAGCGACTGCATCATCATTCGACTAGACATGAAAGATGACCTGAAAATAAACTGTTCACTGGTCTGATTGGTTAATGATCTCATTTCTGTCTGTAACCAAAACATAAACAAAACCAGCATTAAATATAAATGCAATTTGTTCTTGTTCTAGTGTTCCTCCTGCAGTTAGCATCTTCAAACCACATGCTAATCATGACATGTTGCTGACTAGCATGAGGTTTGAAGATTCCTGACTACATAAAGTCATTTCAATATTTTGGCTAATTTGTTGAGCTTCCCTAAGGTCTAGCTGTGTGTAGAAGTAAATCTTGTGCAGTGAAAGAAACCCCTCTATCTGTGTGTATTAGAGCGACTCGGTGCTTGTCTTCGTAGCGTTGATCCCAGTTTCCGTGTCTCAGTGCTTTTAAAGCGTGTCACCCCAAAATCAAGAGCTTCTACTTTGCGGCTGACGGAGTGGACGACATGAACAGGTGGCTGAGTCGGCTAAACATGGCGGCGGCCGGCTATGCCGAGAGAGAGAAGATCCGTCAGGAGCAAGGTGAGGGGCGGGAACTAGTGTGACTCATCAGTGGGTGGAGTTTGAGCGAGTCCTGATTGAGCAAATTACAAACTTGCACTCTTTATCATAAGATGATGATTGTAATTACACAGTACAGCAGTTAACATAATGCTAGCTAGCTGGAAGAGGAACGTGACTAGCTTCCTGCTTGACCGTTTGTACTCTCTTGTCCTCTCCGCTCTCTCCTCATCACCCCCCCCCTTTTTTTGCTTCTGTCCTTCATTTCCTTTTTCATTTTCTCTGCAGAAATGTTCTCATTCACACAGCACGGCTTTCCTGCTGTTCCTTCACTCAGTGAGATAGATGAGCATTTTAAGGAGGATACACACACACACACACATTCAGAAGTGTAGTGGAAGACAAAGATGGAAAGAAAATGAATGTATATAAATGCAGTAGTCCGTTCAGTACCTTTTTAGTCTTCTCTCTATTTTTTCTTTTCTTCTGATGCTAGTGTTCACTCTGTCTGTGGCTGATGTATGATTATTTGCTCATTAATATTCAACAGATGCTCATTAATATTTACATATGTTTGAATACATTGTTTTATAACTGCAATATTAATAGAAATTGACATTTTGCCCCATCTCTCTTTCTCCCTCTCCCTCTCTCTCCCCCTCTCTATCTTTCCATCTCTTTCTCTCTCCATTTCTCTCTCTCTCTCTCTCTCTCTCTCTCTCTCAGCTGATTACTGGAGTGAAAGTGAACACGAGGATAACGAAACCCCGTCCACACCGAAGCAGGACAGTCCACCTCCACCATACGACACGTACCCTCGCCCCCCCTCGGTGAGTCATACCCCTCCCCCTTACCCCATGCAGATTACTGATTTGCTGACCTTGGCTATTAGCTCCTCCCCCTCAGTCTTCTCCCACATCATGACTCACCTCTGTAATCGGCGTGAGTAGTTTCAGTTTGCTTTGTTCTGTGAGTTAGCTGTCCTTCAGAGTGTGTGTGTGTGTGTGTGTGTTGCCGAATGGAATGGAAAGAAAACAAAACAATGATCAGGTTGATTGATCTAGAGCAGATTAGAAAAGAGCTCTGATAAATCACGATGGATCCACCGTGTCGTTTCTGTGATCATTTCTTTGGCTCAGGTTTTTTTCCCGCCTTGTTCTTCCCTGGTTGCTATTTTTATGGTCAGAAATGACAGAACCTACACCAATGTGGGTGAAGCGTCTCAGTGGATGTGACATTTAAAACTTGCCAACACTCTCACTTGGGATTTACAAATTGCTCTTACGTTACTGTTTCTCCAAACCAAAGCAGGATTTTCCCCTTTAAAGTCTTTAGTGGATGTTGGGTGTTTATGTTGCATCATTTTAATACGAACAGACGACTCGCTGAAGTGCTGAATAAATACGGCTGACGTTAATTATTTTATCCATAACAAAAAAGCAGAAAATGTGAAATAGAGTTTTAATAATGGATGGTGTGATTATGACTGCTGTATCTCTGGGATTTTAGTCCTGTTTCAATCCATCATGTCATTTTTACAGACTTGATTTTGTAATAAATTGGACTGAATTGAGAAGTGTTGAATTTAAATCATAATAAATCCTAATAATAATAAAGACATACACTGTGTCTGGAAAACTAATCCTGTCCAAATAGTACTTCATTACCAAAAACTTCACACTGGTGGTATTGATGCTCCTGATTGGATATCTTTATTCAAACTCCGCCCCTTTCTAATAACGACACAGGAATGATTATTTCTTTTTGAAAACTGGATATCAGCTGAGTAGAACCATGAAATAGTTACTGATATTAGCTTGTGCTGTACAGACTGTCTGTGGAATAGTAATAACAGGTTGATATATTCGTGTGTGTGTGTGTGTGTGTGTGTGGTCAGTAGGCATTGAAAGGTCATTTAAAGGGCACAGAACACCACAGAACTGTTATTTTAGAAAGTCTACAGAGACACTAGAATTAAATCTTTTTATGTTTCCAACTTCTTTTTGCGCTCTCTCTCTCTCTCTCTCTCTCTCTCTCTCTCTCTCTCTCTCTCTCTCTCTCTCTCTCACACACACACACACACACACATGCTGTGTGTCCTGAGAGAGGCAGGCGAGGAGTGACATTGTTAACCGCGAGACTTCATTCGCCGGAGGAAGATTACAGAGCATTGCCTTTACCCAGGCTTTAAATGGGTCCTCTGGGAAAGACACAGTCTCTCTCTGTCTCATTTTCTCCCTCTATCCCTGTCTATCTCTCAATCCATCTCACTATTCAATCTCTCTCTCTAGCTCTCTGTGAAAAAGAAGTCAGCATTTCCTCCTTTTGGTTAACTCTGTCAGATGATTAGACACCCAGACAGAAAAATGGCGTCTGCAGGGACACTGACCTCCTGTTACTGTGCGATCAGCATGTACGCTAACAGAGCCGACACGCCGCATAAACCCATTAAATACACGTGATAAGAGTCATGAGCACATTGTACGTAAGCTAACAAATATAGGTAGCTGATATTATCAGAAAGGATGTACACAAGTAACTTCATATAAATAAGGATCAGTTTATTTAGGGAACCTTTTCTCTATACTGAATGCATCAGTAATGACTGAGTCTAGCTTGAGGCCGTGCTTATAATTAAGACATGGTATGGTCTGTTGTAGGGGTGTATAAATGTCTTTGTGACAAATTAAGAAGCTTAAGTCACTATTTAGAAGTAACTTTTGGTCAGTATTTTATATAAAGTCTTCATGATCAGGGACTTTCCTTTAATATCAGTCTAATACTGACCCAGAAAAAACAGAGTCTCCAAATCACACATCAGATAAAATCTCTCCATCTTTCCTAACAGATGTCCTGCGCGAGTCCATACCCAGGACCCAAGCACAGCCGGCTGTCGTCCACCGAAACCTCACACTCGCGCTCGTCTCATGAGGAGTACCGCTCGGATCCTCCGGGTGGAGGCAGCAGCAGCGGCGGCGGTTCTCCGGCCCGTAAGTCTGCGAGTCAGCGGCGTTCGTGGCAGGACCTGATCGAGACGCCACTCACCAGCTCTGGGCTGCACTACCTGCAGACGCTGCCGCTGGAGGACGCCGTGTTTGTTGAGCCGGGCAACGGGATGTCCCCTGAGCGCCGCCGCCAGTCCACGCTGCCCGCCCAGCGCACGCTCCTGCAGGAGCACTATGGACCATTCGACATGGCCGAGGGCGAGTGTCTGCGGGACCCTGCGGCGGGTGGAGGGAAACCCCGAAGCTTCACACTGCCACGCGACAGCGGCCTGCACGCGCTCCTCTCGCCTTCCGCTAGCATGGCAGAGCAACGGGATCCTCCACACAGAGGTGACGGTGGGTCAAGACGAGTTTTACTCTCCTGTGATGATGATGATGCGTTAGGGAAATTGTGTACACACCCAACACAGGACTGTGGAGCATTATTTATTAATGTTTTATCGACACTTAGGTGGTCTTCAGAGGCAGTTTATGGAGTTGGATGGATGCAAGGATTATCTGGATCATTGATGGGGGGATGGATGAATGGAAGGACAGAAGGTTGAGTGGTTTAGTAGATATTGGAGAAAGACAGTTACTACTCTGTAGCTTCACACTGTGATTGGTTGGATGGATGGATGGATGGATGGATGGGTGAATGAATAGATGGATGGATGTGTGGGTGGATGAATGGATGGATGTGTGTATTGTGGATGGATGGCTGGATGGAAGGCTGGATGGATGGATGGATGGATGTGTGTATTGTGGATGGAGGGCTGGATGGATGGATGGACGGATGTGTGGGTGGATGAATGGATGAATAAATGGATGGATGTGTGGATGGATGGATGTGTGGATGAATGGATGGATGTGTGGATGGATGGATGTGTTTATGAATGGATGGATGTGTGGATGGATGGATGGATGTGTGGGTGGATGATTGGATGTGTGGGTGGATGGATGGATGTGTGGGTGGATGGATGGATGGATTGATGTGTGATTGGATGGATGGATGGATGGATAGATGTGTGGATGGATGTGTGAGTGGATGGATGGATGGAAGGATAGATGTGTGGATGGATGTGTGAGTGGATGGATGGATGGAAGGATAGATGTGTGGATGGATGTGTGAGTGGATGGATGGATGGAAGGATAGATGTGTGGATGGATGGATAAATGTTTCTAAATGCTATAAATCCTAGTGTTCAGTAGTAACAGACACGCAGCTGCTGTATACTGGAGAATTTAGCAGACTGGAGGCGAGTCTCAGCGAGTTGCAGATGTAAGAGCTGAAGCGAAAGCTGTTTGTTGTTCTGTGAACAGTGAACATTTATTATTGATGCCAGCGGACGTGACTGCCTTACAAATATCCCGGTCTGAGCGAGTCTGAGCTTCTGGAGGAGATGTAAAGGTCTGGCTGTGAAGCAGGTCTGTGTTTATTAGTCTGTCCTTTAAACCGCTGTCCTTTTGTGACTTCAGGAAGTTTTATGGAAACTCGCTGCTAAATGAAACGCCCACGCTCCACAGGGAGGGGAAAAACTCACCGTTTAGACACACTGATGTTCTGCTCTGCAATCTGGAGGAGAGTTTCACATCAGAGTTTCTCACAGGCTTAGGCTTACCTTTTTTTAATAAAATAACACAACATTCAGATGAAAAAGTAAACACTTCAATCTGAAAAACAAAGACTGAATCTTGAAACTCTGCTCTTGAGGAACCTGTGAACTCTTAACCACCTAAAGAACCTTGAGGAACACTTTTTTTGACAGCTGTAGGACTCTAAAGTTGTGGAAAGTGTGGAAATATAATAAAAAATGCAAACAAATTCTGGGAGCATTACAAGATTTGAGCTCAACGTTTCAGTCTGAACAAATGATGAAGTTCATCTCTTAATGGTCTCCATGTTGGAAGAGCAGCTTCATCAAGCGTTTTCTACATTATCCTTATTTTCCGCAGCAGTTTTATCAGTTTGTTCTGACCACGCTGTTGTTTCAGTCAGTTTTGCCTCATTTGTGTTTTAAGGCAGTAGATTATGAGGTAAATTATTTTGTGATGGTGAAACGTAGGAAACACAAACAGAAGAGTTTTCAGACTAGTTTTCATGACACATTGTAGAAAATAATGCACACTGAAAAGCAAATAAAAACCAGGGAAAAATACCTGTAAAATACCTGTTCTGCTGTTAGCTGTAAATATTTTTTATTCCATAAACAATTTTATTGCTTATTTGCCCCAGAGTGCAGCTCAGGGCTTTAGATGCCCAGTGATTGTGTTTCAGTGTAGCATGAGTTCAACACAGCGATGAAAGAGAAAAACACTGCATTATCTTCACACACAATTCTCCCAAAAAAACAAACCTGTGATTGTTTTTCACTGAAGACATGAGGTAATGAAGATATGGAGTGATGAAGTGATGAAGTGATGAAGATATGGAGTGATGAAGAGATGAAGTGATGAAGACATGGAGTGATGAAGAGATGAAGTGATGAAGAAATGAAGTGATGAAAGAGATGAAGTGATGAAAGAGATGAAGTGATGAAGACATGAAGTGATGAAGTGATGAAGATATCAAGTGATGAAAGAGATGAAGTGATGAAGTAATGAAAGAGATGAAGTGATGAAGATATCAAGTGATGAAAGAGATGGAGTGATGAAGAGATGAAGTGATGAAAAGATGAAGTGATGAGGAGATGAAGAGGTGAAGTGATGAAGAGATGAAGTGATGAAAAGATGAAGAGATGAAGTGATGAAGATATCAAGTGATGAAGTGATGAGATGAAGTGATGAAAAGATGAAGAGATGAAGTGATGAAGATATCAAGTGATGAAGAGATGAAATGATGAAGTCATGGAGTGATGAAGAGATGAAGTGATGAAAAGATGAAGAGATGAAGTGATGAGGAGATGAAGTGATGAAGATATCAAGTGATGAAGTGATGAAGAGATGAAGTGATGAAGACATGGAGTGATGAGATGAAGTGATGAAGAGATGAAGTGATGAAAAGATGAAGAGATCAAGTGATGAGATGAAGTGATGAAGTGATGAAGAGATGAAGAGATGAAGTGATGAAGAGATCAAGTGATGAAGAGATGAAGTGATGAAATGAAGTGATGAAGAGATGAAGAGATGAAGTGATTAAGAGATGAAGATATCAAGTGATGAAGTGATGAAGAGATGAAGTGATGAAAAGATGAAGAGATCAAGTGATGAAGTGATGAAGAGATGAAAAGATGAAGAGATGAAGTGATGAAAAGATGAAGAGATCAATTGATGAAGAGATGAAGTGATGAAGAGATGAAGAGATGAAAAGATGAAGAGATGAAAAGATGAAGAGATCAAGTGATGAAGTGATGAAAAGATGAAGAGATCAATTGATGAAGTGATGAAGAGATGAAGTGATGAAGAGATGAAGAGATCAAGTGATGAAGAGATGAAGTGATGAAAAGATGAAGAGATCAATTGATGAAGAGATGAAGTGATGAAGAGATGAAGAGATGAAGTGATGAGATGAAGAGATCAATTGATGAAGAGATGAAGTGATGAAGAGATCAATTGATGAAGTGATGAAGAGATGAAGAGATGAAGTGATGAAGTGATGAAGAGATGAAGTGATGAAAAGATGAAGAGATCAATTGATGAAGTGATGAAGTGATGAAGAGATGAGATGAAGAGATGAAGTGATGAAGTGATGAGATGAGATGAAGTGATGAAGAGATGAAGTGATGAAGAGATGAAGTGATGAAGAGATGAAGAGATGAAGTGATGAAGAGATGAGATGAAGTGATGAAGAGATGAAGTGATGAAAAGATGAAGAGATCAATTGATGAAGTGATGAAGTGATGAAGTGATGAAGAGATGAAGTGATGAAGAGATGAAGTGATGAAGAGATGAAGAGATGAAGTGATGAAGTGATGAAGAGATGAAGTGATGAAGAGATGAAGTGATGAAGTGATGAAGTGATGAAGAGATGAAGAGATGAAGAGATGAAGAGATGAAGTGATGAAGAGATGAAGTGATGAAGTGATGAAGAGATGAAGAGATGAGATGAAGTGATGAAGAGATGAAGTGATGAAGTGATGAAGAGATGAAGAGATGAAGTGATGAAGAGATGAAGTGATGAAGAGATGAAGAGATGAAGAGATGAAGTGATGAAGTGATGAAGTGATGAAGAGATGAAGAGATGAAGAGATGAAGTGATGAAGAGATGATGAGATGAAGTGATGAAGAGATGAAGTGATGAAGTGATGAAGAGATGAAGAGATGAAGTGATGAAGAGATGAAGAGATGAAGAGATGAAGTGATGAAGTGATGAAGAGATGAAGTGATGAAGTGATGAAGTGATGAAGTCTGTGTTTCAGCGTTCAGATTGTTCTGATTGTTTTCTATCTGCTGCGGAATCTTCTCCATAAGAAACATGAGGGGCAGGGCCAATAGTCCTAGGGGGCGTGTCTTTATCCTGATGAAGTCCAGCTCTGACCTCTGCTCTTTTAGCCGCTTTGTCCCTCAGGTGAACAGCGCAGTGGGTTTTTCACTTTCTCTGGAACTGTAAGGATTCCTGCAGTTTACTGACCTTTAAAGCAGCGTGACGTTAAAGCGGGAAAAATAATCCAAATATCAGGATAATTCATTTCTTTATAATTACATCCCTGAAGGATCTGAACCCTCACACCCTGGTTCATCTGCTGCATTGATTATATTAATTAATAAATAAATAAATAAATAAATAAATAAATAAATAAATAAATAAATAACAAGCAAGCAGTCGCCCATTTCTTTTCTGAAAATGTCCTAAAATACGACTGCAGCTTAATTAAGTTTTAATGACACCGCTCGTTACCAGAAACTCTGTAATTAGGGCAGAGTGTTCGGGGCCGATGACGCCTCACATTCAGACTCATCAACAGAAGAGAGGATTTTTCCCCAAACGCAGCCTTGTGTTTCTTCCAGGTTTTGAAGTTGTTATTAAATCCTGGTGTGCAGCAGAAATGGATTCGATCTTTTTGCTCTTTGTTTATTTCTCTGGCTCGTGTGAGCTGGATACTGTGTTCACCTGCTTGCAATGTCATCATCATCATCATCATCACTATAATCATCATCACCATCATCATTACCATCATCATCATCACTACCATCATCATTACCATCATCATCATCATCATCACTACCATCATCATCATCACCATCATCATTACCATCATCATCACTACCATCATCATCATCACCATCATCATTACCATCATCATCATCACTACCATCATCATCACCATCATCATTACCATCATCATCACCATCATCATTACCATCATCATCACTACCATCATCATCATCACCATCATCATTACCATCATCATCATCACTACCATCATCACTACCATCATCATTACCATCATCATCATCATCATCACTACCATCATCATCATCACCATCATCATTACCATCATCATCATCATCATCACTACCATCATCATTACCATCATCATCATCATCATCACTACCATCATCATCATCACCATCATCATTACCATCATCATCATCATCATCACTACCATCATCATTACCATCATCATCATCACTACCATCATCATCATCATCATCATCATCACTACCATCATCATCATCACCATCATCACTACCATCATCATCATCACCATCATCATTACCATCATCATCATCATCATCATCATCACTACCATCATCATCATCACCATCATCATTACCATCATCATCATCATCATCACCATCATCATTACCATCATCATCATCATTACCATCATCATCATCATCATCACTACCATCATCATCATCACCATCATCATTACCATCATCATCATCATCACTACCATCATCATTACCATCATCATCATCATCACTACCATCATCATCATCACCATCATCATTACCATCATCATCATCATCATCACTACCATCATCATTACCATCATTACCATCATCATCATCATCATTACCATCATCATTACCATCATCATCATCATCATCACTACCATCATCACCATCATCATTACCATCATCATCATCATCACTACCATCATCATTACCATCATCATCATCATCATCACTACCATCATCATCATCACCATCATCATTACCATCATCATCATCATCACTACCATCATCATCATCACCATCATCATTACCATCGTCATCATCATCACTACCATCATCATTACCATCATTACCATCATCATCATCATCACTACCATCATCATTACCATCATCATCATCATCATCATCACTACCATCATCATTACCATCATTATCATCATCACTACCATCATCATCATCATCATCATTACCATCATCATCATCATCACTACCATCATCATCACCACCATCATCATTACCATCATCATCACTACCATCATCATCATCACCATCATCATTACCATCATCATCATCATCACTACCATCATCATCATCACCATCATCATTACCATCATCATCATCACTACCATCATCATCATCATCATTACCATCATTACCATCATCATCATCATCACTACCATCATCATCATTACCATCATCATCATCACTACCATCATCATCATCACCATCATCATTACCATCATTACCATCATCATCATCATCACTACCATCATCATCATCACCATCATCATTACCATCATCATCATCATTACCATCATCATCATCATCACTACCATCATCATTACCATCATCATCATCATCACTACCATCATCATTACCATCATTATCATCACTACCATCATCATCATCATCATCATCATCATCATTACTATCATCATCATCATCACTACCATCATCACTACCATCATCATCATCATCACTACCATCATCATCATCACTACCATCATCATCATTACCATCATTATCATCATCATCATCATCATCATCATCATCACTACCATCATCATCATCATCATCATCATCATCACTACCATCATCATCATCATCATCATCACTATAACCATCATCATTACCATCAAATTCAAATTTTATTTGTCACATACATTTACATACACAGTACGACATGCAGTGAAATGTTTTTTCACGACTGTCCAGTATGTAAACATTTATAAAAAAGTATTGAGAGAGATCCATAAAAATAAAGATAAAAATAAAACTAGATTATCTTAAAAGTATAAAAATAGAAAATAAAGTAAAATAAAATATAATATAGATAAATAAAAATAAAATAAAATATGAAAATATAGGTGTAAATAAGAATATAATATAAATAAAAAATAAAATATGAAAATAGGTGTAAAAATATGAAAATATAGGTGCAAGTATATAAATTATATATATATATATATATATATATATATATATATATATATATATATATATATATATATATATATATATATATATATATATACACTGACAAAGTGGTATATACACATAAATGCGGACATGAACGTGATGGGATGTTTGTGTATATGGCATATATTGAGGTGATCCAGTGTTTATCATTAAAGTGTCCATGTGCTGGAATAACTGTATAAAGTGACTTGGTGCCAGTCCAGTGTCAAAGTGTCAGTTTGTGCAAAGTGATGAAAAGTGATGAAAAAAAAGCAGAGAGAGTCCCCTTATCTGTATCAGGTTCTAGGTGTTTCCTGGTTCAGACTCCGAATGGCCTGCGGGAAGAAGCTCCTCCTCATTCTCTCTGTGTTTGCCTTCATGGAGCGGAAGCGCTTCCCTGAACGCAATAGAGAAAACAGTCCATTGTTGGGGTGGCTGAGGTCCTTCACAATCTTCCTGGCCCTGATCATCATCACCATCATCATCATCATCATCACTATAATCATCACCATCATGATCATCATCATCATCACCATCATCATCATCACTATAATCATCACCATCATGATCATCATCATCATCATCATCATCATTGTTGTCATGCAGGAACAGCGGGTCATCTTTCCTTCATTACACTGAATCTGTTACTACAGTTACTATGGGCTGTCAGTCATGCTGTGTTACCATGGCAACATGCAGTGCTTCCTCCAGCTGTGTCTTCTTCAGGAATATTTTCATTGACTGAGCAAAAATAAAAATGTCTCCATGTTGTGTGTGAGACATCAGTTAGCTTATATTAATGCCTATAAACAGAGCTTGTGTAGAAGTGATATCTCACAGTGCTTCTGCACTGAACATCAGAACATCTTCCATTACCTGCCATTACCTGCAGCCCAGAGCCTGGTCCACTGCACTCCTGCTCGAGCTCAAACATCAAACACCTCATACATGTGTAATAAGTGTGTAATAAGTGTGTACAGTGTGTACGGATCTGTAGAGAAGAAGAAATGTGGAAAATCAGGAAGGGAAAATGACGGTCATGATGATTCGTGCCTGCAGCCTGATGATGAGGTGGACCTGCTGAAGGTTCTGCTGGAGCACAGTTTCCTGGGTTCAGGACTTAACACACGGCTGATCAACCGCTCACACCGACACAAAGAATCATGGAATAATATTATGAAAAGAAATGAGGCTGTGATGTAACAACCTGGGCAACACAAAACACACATAACACACACATCACACAAAACACACACACAATATACATCCATAACACACACAAAACGCACATAACACACACATCACACAAAACACACACACAATATACATCCATAACACACACATAACACACACATAACACACACAAAACACACACATAACACACACAATATACATCCATAACACACACAATATACATCCAAAACACACACAATATACATCCATAACACACACATAACACACACAAAACACACACATAACACACACAAAACACACACATAACACACACAATATACATCCATAACACACACAAAACACACACAATATACATCCATAACACACACAAAACACACACATAACACACACAATATACATCCATAACACACACAAAACACACACAATATACATCCATAACACACACAAAACACACACAATATACATCCATAACACACACATAACACACACATAACACACACAAAACACACACATAACACACACAATATACATCCATAACACACACAATATACATCCAAAACACACAATATACATCCATAACACACACATAACACACACAAAACACACACATAACACACACATAACACACAATATACATCCATAACACACACAACACACACAAAACACACACAAAACACACACAATATACATCCATAACACACACATAACACACACAATATACATCCATAACACACACATAACACACACAAAACACACACATAACACACACAATATACATCCATAACACACACAAAACACACACAATATACATCCATAACACACACAAAACACACACAATATACATCCATAACACACACATAACACACACAAAACACACACAACACACACACAATATACATCCATAACACACACATAACACACACAATATACATCCATAACACACACAATATACATCCATAACACACACATAACACACACAAAACACACACATAACACACACAATATACATCCATAACACACACAAAACACACACATAACACACACAATATACATCCATAACACACACATAACACACACAATATACATCCATAACACACACAAAACACACACATAACACACACAATATACATCCATAACACACACAAAACACACACAATATACATCCATAACACACACATAACACACACAAAACACACACAATATACATCCATAACACACACATAACACACACAAAACACACACAATATACATCCATAACACACACATAACACACACAAAACACACACAATATACATCCATAACACACACAATATACATCCATAACACACACAAAACACACACAATATACATCCATAACACACACAAAACACACACAATATACATCCATAACACACACAAAACACACACATAACACACACAATATACATCCATAACACACACAATATACATCCATAACACACACAAAACACACACAATATACATCCATAACACACACAAAACACACACATAACACACACAATATACATCCATAACACACACAAAACACACACAATATACATCCATAACACACACAAAACACACACAATATACATCCATAACACACACAAAACACACACAATATACATCCATAACACACACAAAACACACACAATATACATCCATAACACACACAAAACACACACATAACACACACAATATACATCCATAACACACACAAAACACACACAATATACATCCATAACACACACAAAACACACACATAACACACACAATATACATCCATAACACACACATAACACACACAATATACATCCATAACACACACAATATACATCCATAACACACACAAAACACACACAATATACATCCATAACACACACAAAACACACACAATATACATCCATAACACACACAAAACACACACATAACACACACAATATACATCCATAACACACACAAAACACACACAATATACATCCATAACACACACAAAACACACACAATATACATCCATAACACACACAATATACATCCATAACACACACAATATACATCCATAACACACACAAAACACACACAATATACATCCATAACACACACATAACACACACAAAACACACACAATATACATCCATAACACACACATAACACACACAAAACACACACAATATACATCCATAACACACACATAACACACACAAAACACACATAACACACACAATATACATCCATAACACACACATAACACACACAATATACATCCATAACACACACAAAACACACACAATATACATCCATAACACACACAAAACACACACATAACACACACAATATACATCCATAACACACACAAAACACACACAATATACATCCAAAACACACACAATATACATCCATAACACACACATAACACACACAAAACACACACATAACACACACAATATACATCCAAAACACACACATAACACACACATAACACACACAACATACATCCAAAACACACACAATATACATCCATAACACACACATAACACACACACACACAATATACATCCATAACACACACAAAACACACACAATATACATCCATAACACACACATAACACACACAAAACACACACAATATACATCCACAACACACACATAACACACACAAAACACACACAATATACATCCATAACACACACATAACACACACAAAACACACACAATATACATCCATAACACACACAATATACATCCATAACACACACAATATACATCCATAACACACACAAAACACACACAATATACATCCATAACACACACAAAACACACACAATATACATCCATAACACACACAAAACACACACATAACACACACAATATACATCCATAACACACACAATATACATCCATAACACACACAAAACACACACAATATACATCCATAACACACACAAACACACACATAACACACACAATATACATCCATAACACACACAAACACACACAATATACATCCATAACACACAAAACACACACATAACACACACAATATACATCCATAACACACACAATATACATCCATAACACACACAAAACACACACAATATACATCCATAACACACACAAAACACACACAATATACATCCATAACACACACAAAACACACAATATACATCCATAACACACACAAAACACACACATAACACACACAATATACATCCATAACACACACAAAACACACACAATATACATCCATAACACACAAAACACACACAATATACATCCAAAACACACACAATATACATCCATAACACACACAAACACACACAATATACACCCATAACACACACAATATACATCCATAACACACACAATATACATCCATAACACACACATAACACACACATAACACACACAAAACACACACATAACACACACAATATACATCCATAACACACACAATATACATCCAAAACACACACAATATACATCCATAACACACACATAACACACAGGTAACACACACATAACACACAGGTAACACACAGGTAACACACACAATATACATCCATAACACACACAAAACACACACAATATACATCCATAACACACACAAAACACACACAATATACATCCATAACACACACATAACACACAGGTAACACACAGGTAACACACAGGTAACACACACAATATACATCCATAACACACACCAAAAACACACAATAAATCCATAACACACACAAAACACACACAATATACATCCATAACACACACATAACACACACAACACACACAAAACACACACATAACACACACAATATACATCCATAACACACACAATATACATCCAAAACACACAATATACATCCATAACACACACATAACACACACAAAACACACACATAACACACACATAACACACAATATACATCCATAACACACACAACACACACAAAACACACACAAAACACACACAATATACATCCATAACACACACATAACACACACAATATACATCCATAACACACACAAAACACACACAATATACATCCATAACACACACAAAACACACACAATATACATCCATAACACACACATAACACACACAAAACACACACAACACACACACAATATACATCCATAACACACACATAACACACACAATATACATCCATAACACACACAATATACATCCATAACACACACATAACACACACAAACACACACAAAACACACTCAATATACCTCCATAACACACACAAAACACACACATAACACACACAATATACATCCATAACACACACAAAACACACACAATATACATCCATAACACACACATAACACACACAATATACATCCATAACACACACATAACACACACAATATACATCCATAACACACACAAAACACACACAATATACATCCATAACACACACAAAACACACACATAACACACACAACATACATCCATAACACACACATAACACACACAAAACACACACAATATACATCCAAAACACACACAATATACATCCATAACACACACATAACACACACAAAACACACACATAACACACACAAAACACACACAATATACATCCATAACACACACAATATACATCCATAACACACACAAAACACACACATAACACACACAATATACATCCATAACACACACATAACACACACAATATACATCCATAACACACACAAAACACACACATAACACACACAATATACATCCATAACACACACATAACACACACAATATACATCCATAACACACACAAAACACACACATAACACACACAATATACATCCATAACACACACAAAACACACACAATATACATCCATAACACACACATAACACACACAATATACATCCATAACACACACAAAACACACACATAACACACACAATATACATCCATAACACACACATAACACACACAAAACACACACAATATACATCCAAAACACACACAATATACATCCATAACACACACATAACACACACAAAACACACACAATATACATCCATAACACACACATAACACACACAAAACACACACATAACACACACAATATACATCCGCAACACACACAATATACATCCAAAACACACAATATACATCCATAACTCACACATAACACACACAAAACACACACATAACACACACATAACACACAATATACATCCATAACACACACAACACACACAAAACACACACAAAACACACACAATATACATCCATAACACACACAATATACATCCATAACACACACAACACACACAATATACATCCATAACACACACAACACACACAAAACACACACAATATACATCCATAACACACACAACACACACAAAACACACACATAACACACACAATATACATCCATAACACACACAATATACATCCAAAACACACAATATACATCCATAACACACACATAACACACACAAAACACACATAACACACACATAACACACACAATATACATCCATAACACACACATAACACACACATAACACACACATAACACACACAATATTCATCCATAACACACACATACCACACACAATATTCATCCATAACACACACATAACACACACAAAACACACACATAACACACACAATATACATCCATAACACACACAGAACACACACAATATACATCCATAACACACACAAAACACACACAATATACACACACACACACACAATACATCCATAACACACACATAACACACACCCAAAACACACACAATACACACACAATATACATCCATAACACACACAAACACACACAAAACACACACATAACACACACAATATACATCCATAACACACACAAAACACACACAATATACATCCATAACACACACAAAACACACACAAAACACAACACACACAAACACACACAATACATCCATAACACACACACAACACACACAAACCACACACACAACACACACAATATACATCCATAACACACACAAACACACACAAAACACACACATACACACACAATATACCACCATAACACACACCAACACCCACAATATACATCCATAACACACACATAACACACACAAAACACACACAACACACACACAATATACATCCATAACACACACATAACACACACAATATACATCCATAACACACACAATCACACATAACACACACACATAACACACACATAACACACACAAAACACACACAATATACATCCAAAACACACACAATATACATCCATAACACACACATAACACACACAAAACACACACAATATACATCCATAACACACACATAACACACACAAAACACACACATAACACACAATATACATCCATAACACACACAACACACACAAAACACACACAAAACACACACAATATACATCCATAACACACACATAACACACACAATATACATCCATAACACACACATAACACACACAAAACACACACATAACACACACAATATACATCCATAACACACACAAAACACACACAATATACATCCATAACACACACAAAACACACACAATATACATCCATAACACACACATAACACACACAAAACACACACATAACACACACAATATACATCCATAACACACACAAAACACACACAATATACATCCATAACACACACAAAACACACACAAAACACACACAACACACACACAATATACATCCATAACACACACATAACACACACAAAACACACACATAACACACACAATATACATCCATAACACACACATAACACACACAAAACACACACATAACACACACAATATACATCCATAACACACACAAAACACACACAATATACATCCATAACACACACATAACACACACAAAACACACACAATATACATCCATAACACACACATAACACACACAAAACACACACAATATACATCCATAACACACACATAACACACACAAAACACACACAATATACATCCATAACACACACATAACACACACAATATACATCCATAACACACACAAAACACACACAATATACATCCATAACACACACATAACACACACAATATACATCCATAACACACACATAACACACACAAAACACACACAATATACATCCATAACACACACATAACACACACAATATACATCCATAACACACACAAAACACACACAATATACATCCATAACACACACATAACACACACAATATACATCCATAACACACACATAACACACACAAAACACACACATAACACACACAATATACATCCAAAACACACACATAACACACACAAAACACACACAATATACATCCAAAACACACACAAAACACACACATAACCCGTAACACACACATTACACATAACACATGCCGAACATATAACACATGGGGGGGGGGCTCGTCCAAGAGTCTCTGACATCGTTGCTTTCATCTCCTGGTGTCTCACTGATCCTCTGTCCTGTGGCTTGTTTCTGCTCACTTTGTCAGAGCTGAACTCCTGCAGTGCTCTATATATAACCACAGCACAGGGTCTCCATGAATAACCCTTTATTCCACTCATCTCACTCTCTGTCTCTCTCTCTCTGTCTCAGTGTCTCTCTCTCTCTCTCTCTCTCTCTCGTGATGTGGAGGCGGATGGATGTTAGTCATCCTCCATCTCCAGCCTGTTCCACCACCTGCTGAAGAGTTGTTATGGCTTGGTGACACACCGAGCCCCAGACGCCTGGAGAGCACAGACAAAATATCTGCAGTCCTGAGACTCCAGGAAAACTTTCACACAGTGTGCACTGAGTCCTGGGAATTTACCAGGAATCACTAAGTGTGAAAGCAGGACAGAGGTGAAGGCCTGAAAGCTGTGCTGAAGAAACCTGAGTTCAGTATGACGTCATGTGGACAGAGAAAGAAGATGAGAAGGAAGCACATAAACTCTTTAATTAAGTCAAAAAAAGAAGAAGAAAGATAGAATGAAAATAAATCGCTGAGCCGAGTCTCTGAAGGAAGTCAGTGCTGTATAACTGCATTGCATTCTGGGATTTTAAGTCCAGCGTTTGCTCCGAAATCTCTCCTGGATTTCTCATTGATGCGACGCTTTTAAGAGTCAAAGTTTACTGTTTAAACACCATTTTAAAATTTAAATAGCAACAAAAAAGCAGCAGGTTTTACTAAACACATCAGAATTATTTCTGCATAAAGCCATAAAGTCAGGATGGAGTTTATCTTGTCATTTATTTTGCATATATGACAAGCTCCGCCCCAAATATCATGAATAATCATGATATAAGTGATGATGAGGAAATGCTGCCCTCGTGTGGTGAATTGTGGAAAAGTCCGAACACAATAACATGTACCTGATGTCCTGAAGCTAATCTCATCACATCTCATCTCATCTTTATCTCATCTCATCTCATCTGGATCTCATCTGGATCTCAGCAAGCATCACATGCTCTGTTGTCCCTTTTACATGCTCACACACCAACACTTTCTTTATCAGAGCTCTGTGTTTTTCTCCCACGCATCCAAACACAACATCAGCTTCTCCAGGTGTGTCACGGTGATGATGGATGAGGCACCTGAAAGCGCTGAGAGGAACCAGCACAGCTCCCGCTCGGCTGCAGCAGCGTGGGAGGGATCTAGTGGGCTTTTTTTTTTTTGGCTGCTAAACACTAAATGATGAGTGTGTTAGTCAGCGTCAGGTCAGTGTGCGTGCTGAGGCTGTGTGTGTGTGTGTGTGTGTGTGTGGGAGGACAGAGCCATGATGCAGGACACAGAGAGAGACGAGTGTTTACAATCTTCCCTGCAGCTCAGGAGTAATTACGAATGATGACCTGCTCGCTGTGAGGAGAAGCTTCTCTCATCTCAGATCTATCTCCTGCTCCCATCGCTCCAGCTCGCGATGAAGAACGAAGGAAAGAGCTCTTTATAAATACCAGCTGAGAGACTGAGAGTTTCATTACTAAAATGTAGTCAGTCAATTCTTTTATGATTTTTTTCATTGATGTTGGAATGCACTTATTATCTGTTTGTTTGTTTGTTTGTTTGTTTGTTCCACTTCAGTACAAATCCCTCTGATGGATTACGGTTCCTTTAAATCTCGAAAACTAGAACATAATCCATGTCAAAAACTCGCAACTGACCTAAAAATGACCATTACTCCACACTGGAGCACAGCAGCGTGAATCTCCCAGAGCTTTTCAGTCTTCTCTCTCAGTGTTTGTGTTTTCTTTTAACTCTTTATAAAATCATAAAAACTGATAAAAATAAATGTCTTCATGCTAGCAGATACGGATTAGAACCTGCTCCAGGAACGCTCGAGGGTTAATAAGAGCCGATGTTTATCAGGAGGTAACAAAGTTCCACAGAGAACAAACACGGAGCTCTGTGATTGGCTGATTTAAATGTCAATCAAACGTAAAGTCTTCTAGTCTCCTTGTAAAAGTAGCTGGTTTTTGTTTGAGTTGAGAATCGGATCTTCACGTCAGAGCTATCACTTTTGGGAAAATAATGGGAACTCTGTGTAGGAGGTGATATTAAGTTTAAACAGTGAACAGGACAGTGATTGGTTAGTTAACCATGTTGACTGTGACATGTGTGTTCTTTATGTGTGTGTGTGTGTGTGTGTGTGTGGTGCCCCCTTCAGACGGGGAGCACGAGTGGGAACACGAACGTCAGCGCCACGCCGACTCTCTGGGAGACCTGTACCGGGCGCTAGAGCGTGCTAGCGTGTCTCCTCTGGGTGAGCCGCTTCTCTCCACCCGTCTAGAGTACAAGCACTCGTTTGTGCGCCGCTGCAATGACCCGCTGCTCAACGACAAAGTGCATCAGCTGCGCATCCTGCAGAGCACGCTCAAGGTACCGGACACGCTGCTGCCGCATGGGTTTCTGTCTGTCTGCGTATCAATGCGTCTTCGTCTGTCTGCGATGTTGTCCGTCTGTCTGAGCGTCTGAGCGTCTCCGGGGCTCGGAAGACAGTGGCGCTCGTTAGCCAAGTCACGATTTGGACCCGGTCCTCCTTGGTGCTGCTGTCTTGGAGCCTTGTGTTTTGTTCTACTGTCTAGTAACATGGCTGCGCTTGGCTGTGGAGCAGAACTAGCTGTCGAGGCTAATGCTAATCTGTGACTCCGGTCCTGCTGTGTGCTTGATCTCTGGCCGACTCCTGTTGCATTGTGGGTGCTGGAAGGAAGGAGGAGGTGCAGTGTGGAGGGGCGGCGAGGCCCACAGTGTCAGAGGACTCTGGTCAAAGCTAGCATGGTGTGTGTGTGTGTGTGCGTGTGTGTGTGTGTGTCCTTGCCCGCTAGTCTCACCTGTTGAAGTGCGCTATATCACTTTAACACGTGAGCTAACAGCCGTGACTCGTGCCTCTGACGTCCTAACCTGTATTTTAGCCTAGACAGAGAGATGGAGAGTGTGTCTGTAACGTCCACCCTTCACTGCTCTGTTTCTGCGCTCTGATAGGACAGGGAAGGCGAGATAGCAGTGATTGACAAGCTGCTGGACAAACCCAAGCTCACGTCCTCCGACTTCCAGGAGTGGAAGAGAACGTACATGGAGCTGTTCTCAGCTGAAGACAAGAAGGAGCGGCAACCTAGTCCACTGTCGGAGCCCAGCCCCGCGTCCACTCCCGAGCCCACACCGCGCACGCCCTCCCTCTCACACACACACTCCTACATCGAGACCCATGTCTGAGTCACACACACACACACACACACACGTTATCAGGTTGTAAGTGGCACGTCTCAGAAGCATAAAGTGTTATACACTCAGTAGTGTAGGTTTATTTAAAGGAAAACTCCAGCTTTGTGTGTGAAGACTCCAAACTCACTCATCTAATGGACGTCTGAGGGCATTTGTTCAAGTTTAACGTCAGATTGCACCTTCATGAAGCTGTAAATGTAAATTCAGAGATGGAACTATTTTGTCTGATGGTGTAACGATACTTCAGGGAAGTGTAAAGTGACCGGATCTACTTTTTCCTGTTTAGCTCCAGAGCTGCTGTGGATCCGATGCATAAAACTGTGCTACTATTTATATTTTCCCTTTCCTAGTCTCGGGTTTTAAAGGTGTAGTGACGATATTTGACATCTGCCCTTAGTCGTCTATTATCTGTACGTTTGGTGTAAATTTTTTCATCTAGTTTTTGTAGGGAAACTTGTGGAAAAGTCGATCAGTAACTTGAAACTCAAACAAACACACGACAGATGATAGAGCTTACATAAACAAACAAACAAACAAACAATGGAGTATTTCTTTAATAGTGTCATCGAATAGACACACATAATTTGTGTTAAAAGTGCAAACAAACAAACAAACAAACAAACAAACAAACCAGCAGCCTTGACTCACAACACTGGATTTGGAAACACTGGTCACTGGTTTTAACCACCGCAATGTTTCCTGAGACGCTAACACAAGTGACGGCCTTCACACGGTGCAATAGGACCGAACCATGCCCAGGTCTGTGCTGTAACAGAACCGCAGGATGGACTGAACAAATCTGGATGTTAAAACTGAAGCCTGGAAATTTGGAGCAACAGAAACCTGGACATCACATCATAATCTCAGTTTTTTATTATTTTGTAGTTTCTTTGCTTATTGCCACATGAGCCAGTTGCTTAACGCTGCACATCGTCACGATTTCTAAAAGAATCTCAAAGATCTTAAGAGTCCATAAGTCCAGATCTGTTAGTCTGTACTACAGTGTACAGAGTACTTCAGCTGGTCAAGAAATGGCTAGCTGATATCAGTACTTGACTGGACAGGAGGAAGTTGGCTCAGTTACAGTAAACTCATGCCACGTTCTTTTAAGCACGGAATTGTGTTAGCATATTTTTATTCATGTGACCTGGAAAGTCTTGCTGTAGAAATCTAAACTCTGGTCTTTATCTATTACTAAACTTAAAACTTAACCAAAAGTTCACTTCAGATTCAAATTTTCAATTGATGCCTGATGATAAACATCAAATCAGCCTCTGTAAATTACTGAGAATGTTTACAGCATTTACATTTAGCCACACCCACAAAACTCCATAAAAGGCAAAAATGTAAATCTTCCACTAACGCAGTTCAGCCATCGCAGCTAGTCGTCTGCCGCAGACACACACACCGGACCCTCTGCTTTCAGGGTGCCGTTACTTTGGGCTTGATTTATTGGTTCGTTTTCCTGGAAATTACTCTCTTTATATGGGAATTAACACAAACTCAGAATTCCACAGAACAGGAAGTTTTTTCATCACTATTTACATTTTCTTGTGTAGAAGATCTTGTGAACAATTTAGCAATAAATTTGTTTGTATCCCGCTGGATTAACGAGGCCCGCCGTTTGCTAACTAGCCGATAGCCGTGTTGATGATGGTGAACTAATAAGAAACGTACAATTTTAATCAAGATGATGTTCAGATATTTGCTTTCATGGATTAAATTAATAGAACATGTGAATATTGTGCAAACAGAAATATAAAGTAAAAATACCCTAAAAATCTGTCTTATGTTTATCATTTTTAATCTGATGGCTTCATTACGAATGACATTAAACATCAGAAAGTATGTCGAAGATGTCGGCATCACCAGATCATGATATATTCAGACTTATGTCATAGGCCCCATGAGAGACACAACACAGCACTAGTGAAAATGGCGGTTAATATATTTACAACTAGTATTATTTTCCCTCTAGAATTCCCTTTAGAGCTATAACAATAGCACTTTTTTTGCAAATACAGATCTATAACACAGGTGTGGAACATATATACGGTGATGTAATAGTAAGCAGAGATGTTTCTATTAAAGAGTCAGCGAGGAAATCACACCTGCGTGTAGGCTTTGCTGGCCGAAGCCTGTGATTTAGCCGTGCGTGGGTTTGATAGACGGCTTCAATCCGCAGAGCCGATCATCTGAGTTTCTGGAGCAGAGCTCACTTTTCTCCGCCTCCAGCCGAAATGAGAGATGACTCTATAAAAATGTAAAGTAGTTCATAAACACGAGGCACAAGGCTTTCTGCACAGAGACTCCAGCAATACAGATTATAAAAAAAAACAACAAAAAAAAACAGTTTTGCCGAAAACCACGACTTCCTATGGACCTGCAGTGACTGTGTATTCTAATGAGCTTCATGAATAATTCATAAAGTCTCTGTGACTTCATCCAATCACAGAGCAGGAAAATGTTCCGAGCACATATTCAGGAAAGTGGGCGGAGTTTTCATCAGGGCCGTTTAAGCTATAATCATAATCAATTATTATTTCATTTAATACATAATTTAATCACTTGATTAATAAAAAAAATGATGATTGAGTGAGTGAGAATAAATAAACGATTATTAATAAATATATTCAATTATATAAATAATATTCGTCAGTGAATAAAACAAATGAGTAAAACATTCACATCAGCATTCGCTTCATTTGTGTAAATATATATATATATATATCAATATCTCTTATATTCTTCTACTGCATGGCTCCGATCCATTCTAACACTTTATACAAGTTTTGTTTGTTTGTTTGTTTGTTTGTTTGTTTGTTTGTTTGTTTGTTTGTTTGTTTTCTAATTCCACCTGAGTGCTGAATGAAGTCTAAAGGACTGGACTCGAATCCGAGCGCTCAGAGGACTTATTTCCTGTGCTTTTTTTTTTTTGTAGACAAAGAATACTTCTGAATGTTCTGATGTGAGTTGAATGTAAGATAAGATGCTGTGTGTGTATTATAATGTACATTACAGATGTGTGAGAGATTATTATTATTATGATCAATAACCCTCATGAAAATCCGCTGAAGTAGAAGAGAATTTTTTTCTTGGATCTGAATTAAACTGATGTACTTGATTTGCTCATGTGATTATATAATAATAATAATAATAATAATAATAATAATGTATTAATAATAATAATAATAATAATAATAATAATAATAATAATAATGATAATAAGAGCTATATCAGCATTAGCACTCTGTAGATGATGTTTAGACCCGGCACAGTGTTCGCTCGTGGAAATGACTGGAATTACTAGATTGGTTTTCTTCTTCTTCTCGACTGCCTGTTTTTAAGCTGCAGCTTGTTTTTTATTGGACTTGTGCAGACACTTTTGCAATCATGACTTTATTCTGAATATAATTTAACAAAAACACACACACACACACACACACATACACACACACACAAAACTTAAAGCCTGATGAGTTAAAAAAAAAAAATACAGACCAATCTAGTAAATCTACACTGATTGTTTCTGCAAATAATTATTTGTTCTGATTAGGCATGTCATTTGGAAATGCCGCTATTATGTGCCGCTATTACTACAAGGCAGTTTGATTTATTTAATTATTTATTTAAGGAAATCAATTCGTTTCTCCAGTTTTTGAGGTCCACGTGGTTAAAGTCAATAAAAAATCTTTGCTCATGAAATCATGGTCTTCTGTCCTGGTGCTTTACCTAGCTCTGGGACTATTGAGGTGGTGTGTGTGTGTGTGTGTGTGTGGTGATATTATCGAAACAAAGTGATGAAGCAGAGTCACTGTTACTACAACAAAATTGATTATTTTTCTACAGCAGCACCTCTCTGTGTTTTACTCCTCTTATACTGCAGCATTTTTTTTCTTTATAAAGAAATGGCACATCATACTTTTTATCCATTTATAGTCACATTAAATGGTTACAGTTACACTCACATGCTTGTACATTACATCAGCTATAAACAGGGGCTTTTATAATGTAAGCGAAACAAACACAACAATCAATGTAACTATAAATGATTGTGTTGTTAAAAGAAATAAAACGTGTCGCTGTAGGAAACTAATCAACGTTAAGGTGGTGACTGTGCTTCATCATACATATTTGACAACAGAGTGGTTTATTCCTGACTTAATGTCCTTGTGGAAAAATTTGTAGAAAGAAATCAGAGCCACGCCAGCTGAGCTCCAGGCTTTACAACCCCGGCTAAAGCATTAAAAAAACTGGCGATCCATGCGAGATCTGGGTCTAACTGTGAGTTTATTTCTCCCTTCTTGCCTATCTGCCTCTCTCCAAACTGTTGTGAACATTTTTATGCTTTCTTTAATATCTTTATATCTTTCCTCTCAGGCCACCTGGTGCTAATCCCAGCATACAGACGTCTCCAGTGTTTCTGCTTTGTGTTTTAATTTCCACAGCCTGGTGCTCTTTCTCTCCAGTTCATGCCTTTCACTTTTTAAAACCACTCGTTAATCATTTCATTTATTTTAAGTGCATTATGACAAAGCAGAAATGAATGGCACTAAATGACGTGCAAGCTCCAGGGACCGTGTTACGCTCCAGACGTTTATTCAGTCGCTTTCATGGTGTACATTCCTCTCACTGGCTTTCGTTACGTTCTGTACGGAAAATATTTTCTTGTATGACTCAAAAAAAAGACACATACAAGATATGCGACATACCATATTTAACACTTTCTGGTGAATTTTAATGACTTAGGTCATCACTGAGAGTGGAAAGTGCTCTCCGCCCAGTCAGTTGTTGAGTTCTGACCTGTGTTTTGTATTTGAGAGAACTAAATCTATTTCCCCCTCTTATTATCATCCCACACACACTCAGAGACCTTTAATTAACTTAAAGTGCTTTTAAATACCTCGTTCTCAATACTATTTTATGCTTCAACCTCTTTTTCATGTGTCTACTCTGTTCCTTTTGTTCTGCCATCATTTTATCTACCTAAACCCCCTTCTCTGTCGGGTCTGGCTTGAATCTTTGTTTTTTTTTTTTGTATATCTCCAATGTCAAACATCCAGTCTGTGTTTAAGGCTGTTCATACACCTGCTTCAGAAAGTCCTTATTTTATTCTGTGTCCAATTTTTTCTGTGCATTGTTATTTTCTGGAAATCTGACAAGCCCAGAACTCCCGGGACTCTCGTCTTTTTCGCTCCGTCAGTATGACCTCCCATTGCGCTCAGGCTTTTCAGCACATTGCCTCCAGTGCCAAGATTCTTCTGATTCATCATCCTGAAGGTCAGAATCCATTCTGCCTGCATAGATCATTTACCCTCCACAAGTCTACCAAGTTTGCCTGGACTGATCGATCTTCAGCTTTTCTACTCAGACTGTGGAAACTCTCAGAGTTCTCTGTGTGTATATGGAAACTGGGGGGTTATGGGAGGTTCCTATTTCTCTAGAAGCTTTTGGAGACTCATCTGAACACATTGAGTCCCACATAATGGATGCGGCAGCTTACACACTTTCCTCCAGCTGTCGAATTCTGGGTCGTACTCCAGCACATCACGGACACACACTTCCTGTCCGTCTCGCCACTTTCTACCTCCAAACATCAATGCACATCCGCTTGGTGTGACTGTCAAACCATAGCAAAAGCGGTCTTGCAGGAGAGGTTTCAGTCGTGTCCATTGATTCTGTTCAGGATTGTAGCACTCAATGTCACAAAACGGTTCATACATCCCTAAGAAGGCATAGAGTCTCTCCTTAATAGCTGCCATCTGATGACCAAATCTGGCAATAGACATAGGAGAGCGTCTCTCCCAGACATTATCATCGAAGGTGTTGAGAAACAACACTTCCTTGCTACTCTCAGGCTGGCTGCCGTGGATACCACCAGAGATGTAGATACCTCTGCCAATTGTGGCACAAGCATGACCATGGACAGTGTGGGGCAGGGACACACCACTACGCCAGCACCCTGCACTCATGTTGTACCTCTCCACTGAAGACAGGGTTGGCTCTCCTTTCTGGCCTCGTCCTCCTATGGCATAGATCACACCCTCCACCACGCAGCAGGAGAACTGTGCCCTTTTTTGTAAGAGTGGCTCCATCTCCTCCCAGCTTTCAAACCGAGGGTCATAACGCCACACCTGGTCAGACACTCTCATCACTGCTGTCTTCTCACTCTCCCCGTCCACCTCTACAACCTCTCCTCCAAGCACAAAGAGGAAGTTCCCCACCACACAAACTCCTTGATACTGGAGCTTGTTCAGCATTTTAATGGGCACCACATGGAACTTCCTGTTTTCTTGATCATAGCTCTCGATTTGGGTCTGCGGTCGGTCTGTTTCAGCACCTCCTCCCACCAGGAGTACCATGTTGGTTGTGGCTCTCAAGCTTGTATGGACGGTCTGCATTAGTGGCTGGAGAGGAACCTGCAAGTGGTAATGCAGGGCTTTCTTCACTAAGCTGTGAATGAAAGGAGTGCGTAGGGGTGGGTTGAGAGAACTCAGATGGGTCAGATCTTCTGGACGCACCAGGCCAAATCGAACACGACTGAGTAAAGAGTTACTTTCCAAGGCAGGTAAAGGGTTGCAAGACAACCAGTCCAGAGCTAGCTGTAGCAGTGCTCTTTCCTTTACCCCTGATATCTCATCTGACCCCAACACCTCTCGAAAAGAGTCAAGGTTTAGCTCCAGCAGCCCAGATCTGTCACCATCGGCACCCAGGAGTCCTGCCATGTGTCTCGCAATAAAGCTACTGGTGACAGAAAGTGCATCAGAGAGGCTGTAACGGATGGCCACATTGGCAAAAAAGCAGCAGTTATCCAGAGTGAGGCTGTTTGAGATGTACTCAGTGCAAAGATCCAAAGCTTGTGTAACCTGCAGGTAGCAGGAAGCTTCCAGTGTGTCTTCTAAAGTGGCAGGAGACAGTGAGATCCACGACGTGTAGATGAAGTCCAGGACCAGTTCCAGGCCAGTTGAGGACACAGCTGGTAGACTGACAGTCCGAGCTTTGGACTCCAAAGTGTGATCCTGGAATAGTGACCAAAAGTAGTCACTGGAGCAAGCTAACAAGTTGCGATGAGCTGGGAACTGTTTGCCTTCAGTTTCCAGAATTATGTCACACATTTGACCTTCTTGCCGCAACCTCTGGTACCGAGCGAGCAGACCATCGCTGTGAGACTTGCTGTGCATAAGAAAGTAACTCATTACTAATGGAGAAGATTAAGAAGATTAAGAGAAAGTTAAAGAAAAGAGAAGGCAGGAAGGGAAATGGGGAAGAGAGAAGTTTGTAGTCCCCTTGAGTGGCGCAAATTGAGTGAAGCAAGTGTTGCTCTTCACAAGGGCAGCCGCAGGGATGGTGTAGCCCATTGCTGCTGCAGATAAACATGCCAATAGGACGGATCTCTTTTTCAGCCAGTGGACGGCCCCCAAACACTTCAGGATTACAAATCTGGCAGAGACGGACAACCATCCTATCATCCACCCCCCTGTTACCCCAAGAGAGGAATGCTGGTAGTCTGAGTACAGACAGAAGGAGGGGCAGGCATTTTTGGGTCACACGGAAAAAGAAAATAAGCATCCAACTTTCTCCCTAATTGCAGTGCCCTTTTCCTGCAGTCATTCTGGGAGTATCATGGATGAGGGTACTTGTTTACTTTGATGTCCCCGTATGAGTTTTTCTCTAAGTAAATAAGTCAGCGGCGTATTTCTGTCTGTTGACATTGGTGCTCAAACCCCATTCCTCATCATCTCAGTGACAAGAATAGAAACACGTGGCAGATCAGAGACAGATGAGGACTCAGCCAGAGAGAGAGAAAGAGAGAAAGAGAGAGAGAGAGAGGCATGACAGGAAGGGGAAGATAGAAAAAGTGAGTGATAGAGCTGAAATGATAAACAGAGAATGAGGAGAAAGGTAAGCCAGACATCAACCTCTCTGAACTGATCGAGGTGCGGGTTCATTGATGACCATGTTTGCTGTTGAGCTGGAATTCCATTCTGATAGGATGTGTGTTTATTTCTATTCCAGAGCCCTTACCCCGACCTTATGATTTTATTCTGTCATCATCCCTAAATAGTTCTTGGCACAAACAGCACTAGGATGCGACAGGACGGGGGCATCAGAGGATGGAATAAGAGAGCTACCGGTGACATTCTCACTCTGTTCTTAACACACCAGTAAGTGTGGACCATAATCCTCTGGAATCCTCAAAGCATATAACACATCTCTGTGCTAATTAGTGACACCGCTACCGCAAACTTTATAGGAGAAATAGACACAAACGGAAGCGTTCAAAGAGATGTATGTGTTTGCCATTGCCTCGAAGAAATGTTAGGAAATTGATGGATTAGTCTTTACTCTAGTAAGTGCTAGTGTTATATTTCAAAAAATAAATAAATTTAAAGAAGACATGATTGCTCAAAGAACCAGCGAGCTTTTTAAAGAATATATTGATTTTTCCACCAGGAAGAGAGCCAAATATTATGTAATCACTTATAAAAGTTTCCTGATGCAGGGTCTGAAAACAGTGTACCTCCTGAAGGATTTAATTGCTTTATGCTAAAGAAATGAAAAGCTAATATAGAACACGTGTGACATCTTACCGTAGTAGTAAAGCAACTGATAAGGAATTAAACTCTCTGTCATGCTGTAATAGTAAAATCAGTCCCTGCTACCAGTTTAAAATTGTTTAGTACAATATAATACAAATCATTTTTATCCATTTATAATTACATTTAAAGATGTGAAACATCCACAAATCTTTTCTTCTCACATTATAGCTGATATAAATATTCGTTCCCTCACCAGCCTCTTTTTCTTTATCCTGAATTTAATAAGACAAAAGCTCTTGTCATGTTACTGAGAAACCGCAAAGAAGTGTAAACTCCTCTGTCCTGAAAATGTGGGAAAACGTACACCTCTGACTGATACAGCGCTGACACTGGAGACTCCTTCCACACTTTCCTCCTTGTCATTGATCACGCATGGATTTTAATATGGAATGGTCCCAGCGAATGAGAGTACTGTTACTATGGAAACAACAAAGTATTATGAATAGAATAAGGTTTGTTATAAACCTGTGATTTTTAGCCGTGCTACTGTCATCATAGCTGATATTATAAAGACTTCGTTAACACCTTCTAACCAATCAGACTCCAGGATTGTAGAGCAGTTTTATGATGTCAGCTAATCACTCTCCTAAGGAAAATTCCCCATGAAAAAAGAAGCATTTAGAAGACAGGAAATCAGTTATGAGGCATGATATTTTATTTTTGATCCATGTTTTTTTTTTAATCATACTTCACACATTTTCTTTAAGCCCTTCTAACTCTGGTCAGAATCTTCAGTAAGGACACTTTCACTGATGTGCTGCTGTTCACCAGGAGAAATAAAGAGAGAAAATAAATGTGCTTCACAAACACCACATTAAAGAGCTAATGTAACAGTGACAAAGTGTTGAAATTCACTTCTGTTTGCTCAAAGACAGCATGTGATTGCTTCACCCTCCCACACCGTGACACTGAGAAATCGTGTTTTTATTGCATGTCAGCCTACACGCTCTCACAACCAAGCCTGAGAACAATGGCGAGGAAAGGCAAAAAAATTCTAGAGTGGTTCAAAAGAAAAGGCCATGAAGTATGAAAACATGTTTTTCGACGTCTCACATTTGTTCAGAATAAATGAAGTGAGACGGCGTTTGCCACTATTAACACAGGCTAGTTATCATGCTACATTATGATTCATGCTCTATAAAAGGGATTTAGATATGTGACTTCACACGTGGCAGCAAAGGAGCTTGTAGATCTGTTATGGAATCACGTCTAAAATACACACACACTTTAGATTTCAAACAGGAGATACAAAAGAGAACAGAAGTCTTGTGTAAATTGTGCAGTTTATGGTTGCTATCAGGTTGTGTGCTTTAATACCTACATAGCTAAATTATCTGGTCAAAAAGCGTCATCAGGTCAGGGGTGATGGAGTCGGCATGGCGCCGTGTCTGGCGTTGATGCCGCCATGTCTCTGATGGTAAACAGCATGTGGGCTGATTGGGGATGCGTCCAAAATGCTTGCGATTTGTTTGGCTCTGCCATGGCCCTGTTGCTTTTGCTCCATCTGGTCGTCAATTCGGAGTCATCGTGAGCCATCATTCTTTGCGGTATCTGGGTCAAGAGATGGCTGCATTTCAGTACAATGATGACTGCTGGCTGGGATTCGGTACCTCTAAGACTGAAAGGAGCTCAAATCTAGATGTTCTTTAAGGTTTCTAAGATTTGTATTTTTAAAAAGTTTCAGAAGGTATGACCCTGAGATGACCGTCCTGTTTATTCATTCACTGGCAACCAATCCTGGGTCTTTTTTGGGCCATCATTCTTTGTGATGTCTTGGTCCAGAGTACAGTAATGACTGTTTGTTGGGATTTGGTTCTGTTAATCAAAGATACGCTAAGATTTAAGATGGAGAAACAGTCTGAACCATCCTTGGACTATTGTCTGCAGTACCTGGTCTGAGAGTCACACTAATCTAGATCTCATCATTCTTTACAGGTTCTGAGCCTAACAATGCCTAAAATTTAACTAACAGGTTTGGGTTTGTGTAAGGTAGATGAATAGGTATGGATGTTCTACTGTAATGGCTGTTATGCAGCTCTCAGATGGAGAACCAGTCATAAGTTTCTCTACCTGAGCCTAGAGATGGATGAATCTTGGTACCAAATTTTGGAACTGGTTTTTGCTTATGTCTGCAGCTCCAATAGCCACCTCTGGCTGAGATGTGGGACTAGTCCAGACAATAAAGTGTTCTAATCTAGAAAACTAAGTCCAGATGGTTCTGAGGCAGTTCTCTTCCCAGTGTCCAGGCTGAGAGATGGCTTACATTTGATCCCGAAGATGCAACCAGATAAAGAGCAAATATTAGCGATGACTAATGGCTGAGCTTTGGTACTGTTATGCCGTTGTAACGCATGTGGAGAAGTCTGTGTGTTATTAGAGATGACCGCTGGCATGGATTTGGAACTAACATGGCTGCTATGCGGCTCTAAT
>NC_080732.1:859853-864853 GCF_019097595.1 Hemibagrus wyckioides
AATGCACTGCTCTGTTCGGTTTGATTCACCATCTCTGAGGAATAGGCTGAGCTCAGTTTATTATGAACCTCAGATTGTTGGTTATTGATTATTTTCCTAAAACAGCACATCACAAGTGTTTTATTCCTTAAATATCACTGCAAGCTCCAACGATTACAGTTTTTATATTTATTTACTTTTTATCTATTTATAGTTACATTTAGCGCTGTGGAACTGAAACAAAACAAGTTACTTCCTGTTGTCACTTTTGTTATAGCAGCTATAAACACTCGTTCCCTCTCAGCAGCCGAACTTTATTCTCTCTCTTCCAGTTAGTGAGACACAAAGACAACACGAGTCCCCGCGATTGAGATGTTACCATGGAAACGCTTTAGCACTAGTGTCAGGGACATTCCTGAGGACAGAATGTAACAGAATGTAAACGGATAAAAAGTACGAGCTGTCTTATTTTAATAAATAACATGTAGAATCATTTGCAGCTTGCTGTGGTATAATAAATAAATAAATAAATGAATGAATGAATGAATGAATGAATGAATGAATGAATGAATGAACAAACACTTGGGAAGCTGCTGCTTTGAGAAAATAATCCGCGTGTGATAAATTCCGCAGTATCGCATTTCTCCGTTAAAATGCTTTTCGTGGCAGTGTAGAAATATGAAAGAATGTAAAGAGGTCAGAGGTCACAGGAGACGGTGCACTCGAGCTCTCTGCATGCACGGCTGCCCCTCACGCCTCTCTTTCGTTATCATTCTGTGTAAATGTTCCGCTTTTTATAGATGACTTCTGTAAATGGAGAGTTTTTATGGAAAGAGAAAAACGTGTCTATTTTTGGCTGCAGTGTTTATATGTGAGCTTTTCTCTCTGTGATTCTGCTCATAATGTTATTTCCTTCTCTCTCTCGCTCTCTCTCTCTCTCTCGCTCTCTCTCTCTCTCTCTCTCTCACTCTCTCTCTCTCTCGCTCTCTCTCTCTCTCTCTCTCTCTCTCTCTCTCTCTCTCTCTCTCTCTCTCTCACTCTCTCTCTCTCTCTCTCTCTCTATCTCTCCCCCTCTCTGATGCTCCTCAGCCTGCAGCTCTCAGGCTTTAATACAAAACATTTCTTTTTCATCCTCGAATGCGAATGGAAACCATTTGAGCCAGTAGTGAGCAGAACTTAAAGTCTGCACGTGTCTATTTTTATACGCAGAGTGTTTACGGGAAAATGTATTTCCAGTGACCAGAGCAACAGCATGGGCGATGTATTTCTCTAGGTATTTCTGTACATCATCAAGCTTGATGTGAGTCGTTTAGAAGTGAAAAGAAAACGCTGCTGTAATGCCGTGTGCATTTAAAATGTGTTTTTATGCCAATTAACAAAGTGTAACGTTCTAAATCAGGACCTGCTTTTCATTAAATTATTTAAAAAAACACGTATTGGTGCGTTTTTATTTAATCAACATGATCGTGACAGGAGTAATGTGAGAGTATACACACACACACACACACACACTTACCTGTAAAGCTTTTACATTTGTTGATGGCTGTTTAGACATTTTGTACGGAGGCCTCCACTTCGATCCTGCAAACGGAACAGAAAGACAACAAAGGCATTGAGGAGTCCGACTCAAATTTGTCACCTAGCCTCTGTGTGTGTGTGTGTGTGTGTGTGTGTGTGTGAGAATATGCGTCTGGACGTGGCCATGTGTGTGTATGTGTGCAGTGGTGAAAAGTTGGGTCATTGTCAGCTTTCGGGTGCTACGGATAGACTTTCAGTTGCTAAGCGACTCCCACTGTGAATCCTGGTCCACCTGAATCATTCATGTCATGGGCTTCAGGTTAAGAGCCACACACACACACACACACACACACTCATACACACACTCACACATACTCATACGCACACACACACTCACACACATACTCATAGACACACACACACTCATATACACACACACATACACACACACACTCATACATACACACACACACACACACACACATACACACACACACACTCACAGACACACTCACACATACTCATAAACACACTCTCACACACAGATATTCATACACACACTCACACACACACACTCATACACACACACACACACACACATACACACACACACTCATACACACACTCACACATACACATACATACTCATACACACACACACATACACACACACACATACACAATGCAAGCAGTCTTCACTGATATTTTGGTATCAGTGATCTCAGTGATGTCAGTGATCTCAGTGATCTAAGTGATGTCAGTGGTGTCTGTGGTGTCTGTGATGTCAGTGGTGTCTGTGATCTCAGTGGTGTCTGTGATCTCAGTGATGTCTGTGATGTCAGTGACGTGTGATGTCAGTGGTGTCTGTGATCTCAGTGATGTCTGTGATGTCAGTGACGTGTGATGTCAGTGGTGTCTGTGATCTCAGTGGTGTCTGTGATCTCAGTGATGTCAGTGATCTCAGTGATCTAAGTGATGTCAGTGGTGTCTGTGGTGTCTGTGATGTAAGTGGTGTCTGTGATCTCAGTGGTGTCTGTGATCTCAGTGATGTCTGTGATGTCAGTGACGTGTGATGTCAGTGGTGTCTGTGATCTCAGTGACGTCTGTGATGTCAGTGGTGTCTGTGATGTCAGTGGTGTCTGTGATGTCAGTGGTGTCTGTGATCTCAGTGGTGTCTGTGATCTCAGTGATGTCAGTGATCTCAGTGATCTAAGTGATGTCAGTGGTGTCTGTGGTGTCTGTGATGTCAGTGGTGTCTGTGATCTCAGTGGTGTCTGTGATCTCAGTGATGTCTGTGATGTCAGTGACGTGTGATGTCAGTGGTGTCTGTGATCTCAGTGACGTCTGTGATGTCAGTGGTGTCTGTGATGTCAGTGACGTCTGTGATGTCAGTGGTGTCTGTGATGTCAGTGACGTCTGTGATGTCAGTGGTGTCTGTGATGTCAGTGACGTCTGTGATGTCTGTGATGTCAGTGACGTCTGTGATGTCTGGTGTCTGTGATCTCAGTGATGTCTGTGATCTCTGTGGTGTCTGTGATGTCAGTGGTGTCTGTGATCGTACAGGAAGCATACACTGACTCAAAATCATCACTCTTTATAAGTGTGGTAAGCAGAAAAGCACCTCAGGATGATTGGATAGCTGCATGACTGAGCCAGTGTGCAGGTGTGTCTTAAAAAAAGTAAGTGTGTATGTATATAATATCTTATAATAGATAGTATCTTATAAAAGATAGTAATATCTTATTCATTATTATTTATTTTAGACATACATTCTTTTCATTTAGAACTGTGCAGGAGCTACAGTGTTGGAACTACAGCGTTAGAAGTACAGCATTAGAACCACAGCATTAGAAGTACAGCATTAGAACTACAGAGTTAGAGCTACAGCGATAGAGCTACATCGTTAGAGCTACAGCATTAGAGCTACAGCGTTAGAGCTACAGTGTTAGAGCTACATCGTTAGAGCTACAGCATTAGAGCTACAGTGTTAGAGCTACAACGTTAAAGCTACAGCGTTAGAGCTACAACGTTAAAGCTACAGTGTTAGAGCTACAGTGTTAGAGCTACAGTGTTAGAGCTACAGCGTTAGAGCTACAGCGTTAGAGCTACAGTGTTAGAGCTACAGCATTAGAGCTACAGCGTTAGAGCTACAGCATTAGAGCTACAGTGTTAGAGCTACAGCGTTAGAGCTACAGCGTTAGAGCTACAGCGTTAGAGCTACAGCATTAGAGCTACAGCATTAGAGCTACAGCATTAGAGCTACAGCGTTAGAGCTACAGTGTTAGAGCTACAGTGTTAGAACCTGTCCACACCTTAATAAAATCCACTTTCAAAGAAAACAAGATTAAAATCATCTCATTTCCATAATCTACATGATGTTCATGCAGAAATGTCCCCATTCTACTGCATCTCTTTTTCTCTTCCACTCATGTAAATGAGGCTTAGAAAACATCAGCATCATGTTTACTCAGAAGTTGAGACGGTGCATGACGGGGAACGTTCACTGCCCCGGGGCAGGCATCTAGGGCGGAGTATGTCACAGGCCACGTGTCCTCTCTCACCTGGTGACCTGAGGGTTGCTATAGGAGAAGCGCATCCTATTTTCATGACTCAACTCGTTCAGTCACTCGGGGTTGGTTTTTTGTATCTTGTTTTTACTCGGAGAGTCAGAGAGTGACGGAGCTCGCAGAAGGAGAGACGAACATGAACAGCCTTAGCAACTGCCACCAGCGCCGTGTTTATATCAACACTGCAGCTCTGGGACTGAACACGCTGAAGTACTGGGCCTCAAGTACAGCTATATTTATCTCTTAAAGAGAGAGAGAGAGAGAGAGAGAGAGAGATAGACTGCGAATGCTATGCAGCTGTCTAACACAGACTATCTATACTCACACACTCTAAAAATAAAAAGAGAAAGAAAGAACAGTTGAGTGCAAAAGTTTGTACACCCCACCCCACCCCTGTCCCAGTACATGCATTCATGAGATGCTCCAACATCAGTGCACATCAAGTAGGATTAATAATAATAATAATAATAATAAGACTTTTATTTCATTAATGATTAAAAACAGCATTTTATTCTGCTGAATTACAAGAATTATAATTACATTATTTAAAATACTTCATATGTGTAATAGTTAGTTGTATAGATTTATTTTCTTTGTTTGTTTGTTTAATTTTGTCTTTTATAAAACTGTTATGATGATAAATTCCAGCTTCATGTGGGGAAACCTGGATGTTAAAGTTGAATCTGATTAAATAAAACTTTTTGACGTTTTTTTTTTTATTCTTCTTCTGTATTAAATCCTTCAGCTAAATTGAAGATTTTTTTCCTGGTTATTTTCGGACCTCATTACTGTTCTGATCACACGAATCAGCTCTAATGTCATATTCCTCTTTAGAGTTCTAACAACACACTAGACACAGGAAGCTTCTCCTACAAACACACACTGTTTATTATGCAAAGCAGCGCAAACCTCCGAGTTACCATGTGTCATCATTTA
>NC_080732.1:869853-889853 GCF_019097595.1 Hemibagrus wyckioides
ATAGAATCTAATCTCCACCCACTTTATTGGGAACATTCATGCTCATTCATGCAGTTATATAATCAGCCAATCAGGTTGCAGCAGCACAATGAGTAAATCACCCAGACAAAGGCGTAAACTCTGAGAGACTGTAGTGGGTGAAAATCCCAGCAGGAGATTTCTGAACTATAACTGTGCCACAGAGATCAGATTTTTTTCTTCATTCAGATGTTTAATGTGAAGATGTGAAGGGAGTTTCATACATTGCTCTGCTGTCACATGATTGGCTGATTAGATAACTGTAAAAATGAGCATTGTGTACAGGTGTTCCTAATAAAGTGAAAGCTGAGTGTATATAGCCAAAGTGGACAGATGTCTGTCAGATGAAGCGCTTGTTATTGTTTGTGTGTATTATTTTAACACATCCCCACAAAAACTACCATAGACTGTAGTAGCTAGCTTACGACAGGAATGAGCGAACATGACGCTTCATCCCCGCCGATATTCCATATGGTACAGTCCTGCTGTTTATTCTCGTTCACGTTCCATGTCTTTTTAAAGCCCTCGCTCTTTTTGCCTTCATTTACTTAGAATTGCACCACACTGGACACACCATTCCAGAGAATTTTCACATATGCAAAGGATGAGGTAGGCACAACGAAACAACAGGCTACACACACTGGAAACTCTTAGCCTTAAAACATAATGATATTTTTTATTATTATCATTCAATCCATAAATGTGTATGCAATAAACGGAATGTCATCAAGATACAGGACAAGAAGAGCAGCAGGGAATAACACTAGCTGGCATCTTGCTAGAGGAATGTGACTCCATTCCAGCAGCAGGGTGTTGGGGCAGCAAAGTATTTGGAGGCAGCAGGTGGTTGGGGGTGATGGTAGAGGGTTCTGAGGCAGCAGAGTATGGGGTGAGGGGAGGATGAGAGGAGGAAGAGAGGGAACATGGTGTTAAAGGGGTAGTTGGGTATTGAGGACATCGAAGTGTTCAGTAGCGTCAGTGTGTTTGTGTCATCAGGATGATAAGGGAATTACATGGTTTTGGGGCAGCAGGGGTTTTGGGGGCAACAGGATTTTGGGTGGCGGTATGGTGATGGAAAGCAGCAGAAGGTTTGATGGCATCAGGATGCAGAGAGACAGCAAGCTGATGGGTGGAATCTTGGTGTTGGGCAGCAGCAGTGGGGAAGACAGCAGAGTTTTGCCTCAGTGGGGTTTTTAGGGGCAGCAGGATGTTTAGTGGCAGCAGGATATTGAGGAACTGGACATTTTAGGGGCAGCAGGATGTTGAGGAACTGGACATTTTAGTGGCAGCAGGATATTGAGGAACTGGACATTTTAGGGGCGGCAGGATGTTGAGGAACTGGACATTTTAGGGGCGGCAGGATGTTGAGGAACTGGACATTTTAGGAGCGGCAGGATGTTGAGGAACTGGACATTTTAGGGGCAGCAGGATGTTGAGGAACTGGACATTTTAGGGGCGGCAGGATGTTGAGGCACTGGACATTTTAGGAGCAGCAGGATGTTGAGGAACTGGACATTTTAGGGGCAGCAGGATGTTGAGGCACTGGACATTTTAGGAGCAGCAGGATGTTGAGGCACTGGACATTTTAGGGGCAGCAGGATGTTGAGGCACTGGACATTTTAGGAGCAGCAGGATGTTGAGGAACTGGACATTTTAGGGGCGGCAGAATTTTGAGGAACTGGACATTTTAGGGGCAGCAGGATGTTGAGGCACTGGACATTTTAGGAGCAGCAGGATGTTGAGGCACTGGACATTTTAGGAGCAGCAGGATGTTGAGGAACTGGACATTTTAGGAGCAGCAGGATGTTGAGGCACTGGACATTTTAGGAGCAGCAGGATGTTGAGGAACTGGACATTTTAGGGGCAGCAGGATGTTGAGGAACTGGACATTTTAGGGGCAGCAGGATGTTGAGGAACTGGACATTTTAGGGGCAGCAGGATGTTGAGGAACTGGACATTTTAGGGGCAGCAGGGTTTTTGGAAATGTTACACAGTTCATCTGTACTGTCACAATGCTCTACACAGAGAACTTGCTCAAAATGGCTTTTCTTATCAAGAATGGAGGCATGTTTATGTTTTAGATAACAAGGAAACTCTTGAGACGCTGACACTAAAGTCCACAAAGTGAATTTTTGTAATATAAGTGTGTTGCAGTTGTGAATTATGCATCATGTTCCAGAATAAACAACATATTTTCATACAATTTAAGTAAACTTTAAGAATCGATTGCTCCGTTAGCCACTAGCTTTGCCTGATTCTTATACAGCCGAGTTCCAGTTTGTCCCAGCAACCCTGCGTTTCAGCGGCGTCGTGACGTCACCGCGCCAACCCCGGAAGCGGTGCCCTCGCGAGTCAGTCGTGTTTACGGTTTTGTGAGCGTCGTGTGGATCACGGATGTGTGTTTCCGGGCTTCGCGTGCCCTTAACTCGTGCTGTACGGTGTTCGGTGAAGCGCACGCGCTGCAGTGGTGGAGATGATCCCGGTGTCGGTGGTGGTGTGTGTGATGGGAGGATGGTGCTCGGTTTATCTCATGGACACTCTGATCAGGGTAAAATGCGAGGCCGGATACCAAACTGCTTCTCTGTGGAGATGAAGTGCACTAGTTAAGGTGTAGGGAGGCGCTATGTATGAAGGGGACGTAGGGGTCTATGGTAGGGAACATGGCGGGGTTTGGGATTAAACCCGCTTCTGTTACGGCTAAATTTTTTACGTTAGCTAACGAAGCGCTTATATTTTATTCAGTAACTTATTTGTTTAATATATTTATTATGTTTTTTAATTGATTTTATTTACACAAGTAATGCTTTTATAATGTTTATTTATATTATTTTTATGCACTAAATGTAGACATAGCTTGCTGATCTTAAATTATGATGTCGTTATTAATGTCGTTATTACGTATTAATTCATTCCTCAGACCTTTTGCACTCAGCTCCATTCTGATCTCTTATCGTCTCGATCATCTAAGATGATGTGCTTTTTTGTGTTCCAGTCGTCCAGCTCGCTGAAGGTCCGGTATGAATCGTGGCTCTCGTCCAGCGGTGTGTCTCTGTCCCCCTTCCACGTGCGCTGGAACACCAGTCTCTTCAACTCGCTGTTTGCCAGATGTGCACGCCTCAACCCCCACTTCCTGTACATATGGTACGACCCGTCTCTACCTGTCCGAGCCTGTGATTTTGTAGGTGTCTGGTTTAAAGGAGCAGTTTGTGATGTTCAGAGCTCTCTGCTGCCTGTCAGTGGAATTACAGTCTCGATAAATGCTGTAATGTTGAAAGTGCAGGTGCTTCCTCACGAACCTCCATCCTTGAGCATTGATCAACATCTTTAAGGGAAAAAAAAAACATTTCATTTTATTATAGCGTGTGACTTTTGGCTTTAAAGCGACTTTATGTAGCTTTATGCAGCAGGAAAAAAATCTGTACCTGCAGCAGATAAAGAGAAAATAATCCTACCTGAAACAGGCTTTTTAAAAACCAGTTAAACCAGCAATAAACAAACTGCAACTTTAAATTGTGTTAATTTGCTGTATCACTCACTAAGGGATCAGGATAATGTGTGTGTGTGTGTGTGTGTGTGTGTGTGTCAGGTTCAGTGCTGGGATGGTGTTCGGTGTCGTGGCCATGTTCGGCTCGGTTCTGCTGCTCGCTCGCACTCTGCTGCAGACTTTGGCTCAGATGATGGCCGACACACCCGACGGTTCCCATGAGCAGGTTCTGCAGGTGGTGGTGAGTACAAAAACAACAACGGAACCATGGCATGTCTGATTTTTGCCTTGTTGCCATGGCGATACAGAATGTAACACTGCTTCCTTAGCTGAAGCAGCAGATAAAACCGGATGCAGGATGTGAACTGACAGACTTTTTTTCACGTCAGCTTTATCTAGATTAACTTTGACCTTGATCATGAACCTCAGCCTTGTGAGACGGAAGAAAATGAAAAGGGCAGAGCAGTGGTCTTTTTATTAAAATGATGCCTGATGCAAAGTTTAAACCTGAAGCTCACGTTACTCTTGCGTTATTTCATGAAACTGACCATCTCCTGATCGCTCGTTATCTTTTAATGATCTTTTCTTTATGTGTGTTTTAGTACATCTTGTGTTCTAACTGTCCGGACTGCTGTGTGTGTGTCTGTGTGTGTGTGTGTGTGTGTCTGTGTGTGTGTGTGTGTCTGTGTGTGTGTGTCTGTGTGTGTGTGTCTGTGTGTGTGTGTGTGTGTCTGTGTGTGTGTGTGTCTGTGTGTGTCTCAGGTTCCAGGTGTGAATTTGCCCGTCAGTCAGTTGGCCTATTTCTTCATCGCTATTCTGCTCAGTGGAGTAATACACGAGTTTGGCCACGGGGTGGCAGCACTGAGGTAACACACAACTAGCGGAGTCCTGAATTTTATAGTTTATTTATTTAATGTGTGTGTGTGTGTGTGTGTTTGCACAACAGCTGCTGATGTATGATCAATAACTAAAAATCTAAAATGTAGGAAATTACTGTTATTAAAATTCTGAATATAATAATAATAATAATGATAATAATAATAATAATGATTATGATGATGATGAATACTAGTGTGTTGTGTGTGACTCTCTCAGGGAGCAGGTGAGGCTGAACGGCTTCGGCATGTTTCTGTTCGTGATTTATCCTGGTGCCTTTGTGGATCTCTTCACCACTCACCTGAACCTCATCTCACCTGTCCAGCAGCTGCGGATATTCTGCGCAGGTGTGTATAAGCACCTCCACCCCCTGCCCCCAACACACACACACACACACACACACACACAATCCCTCCAGCTGATTATGCATACTCATTCTGCATACTCACCACTAGATGGAGACAGCTGCACTTATCAGTTCATTTTACTCTTATTACTTCAGAGCTTATTTACATAAATTATATATTATTATAATCCTTCTGATTATTTAATAACCCAATGTTGGATGTATTCAAAAATATATAAAAATGTTTGAAGTAATTAGTTAAACATTACAATTGATCTGATTTGTCCTGGCTTGCAATTTATTTTATATAACTTTAATATTCAATAAACCACAAATAAATGTTATTTGGCTAAAAGTAAGTCAGACGTTATTGAGGTTCATGAGCTGTGTGTGTGTGTGTGTGTGTGTGTGATGGTTCTGTGCTTTGATGTGCAGGCGTGTGGCACAACTTCATGCTGTGTGTTGTGGCGGTGTGTTTCCTCCTCCTGCTGCCGCTCCTCCTCTTCCCCTTCTACTACACTGGGGCAGGAGCGCTGGTCACTGAGGTGGTGGAGGTCAGAGAACTCTCTTCGTCCCTCTATCACATGGCACATGACGGCGTGATGGTCTCTGAGGTGCGGTTCTCTCTCTGCAGGGTTCTCCGTCCAGCGGCCCCCGAGGCCTGTTTGTGGGAGATCTGGTCACTCGGCTGGAGGACTGTGAGGTCAGTGGTGTGGACGACTGGCACTCCTGCATCCAGCAGCTCTCGCTCCAGCCTCAGAGAGGATACTGCGTCCACCACGACACCCTGCAGCTGAACCGCGCCGCCGGCAGAGGTACCACCAATACTGATAAAAAAAAAAATAAAGGAAAACAAACGGAGGAAATGTTTCAGAAATAAGCAACTCGCTCCTTCTTCCTCTTCCTCCTCCTCTTTCTCATCTTCCTCTGTTAGAGTTCAAGCGCCTGGACGGAACAATGGAGTGCTGCAGCAACAACAGTCTGACTGACCTCTGCTTCTACTACTACACTGAGAGTAATAACAAACTGGTACGCACACACACACACACACACATACAAACACGTGCACACACATACACACGCATACACACAAACACTCATTTTCTCTCTCTCTCTCAGACACAGTTTGCATGTTTACCTGCTCGGAGGACGATCCAGGTGAGTGGTAGGTGTCGCAGTAACTCGGACTGTGAATCAGACGTGACTCCGAGTGTGTGTGTGATCCCGTCGCTGGAGAATCAGACTCGTCTGATCCGGGTGAAACACGCCCCGCAGGCCGACATGCTGTTTGTGGGCTACGTGTCGCACCTACAGTACTCAGGTCAGTGATCGGTGTGTGACGCTCTCGGGTGTGTGTGTGCGCGTGCAGTGTGTGTGAGTGTAGTGTGTTACCATGGTGACGTATCTCTCTCCTCAGTGAGTCTCACGAACTTCGTTCCTCGACTTGGTTTCCTTAACCTTGACCTGCCGGTGATGCTGGAGACGCTGTGCAAGTATCCTTTATTATAACACTACATGGACACACACACACACTTCTTTTTCATATATATTATTTATTAAAGAAGTTTGTACTTTTTATCCATTTATAGTTACATTGCATCATGTAAAAACAAAAATATCAAACTCATATTGGAGAATTAAAAATGACCACAATGTTGTTTATTTTGTGTGGTCTCGCCCCGTTAATTCCTCCTTAACCGCGGTGTTCGAGGTATCTGTTGTCACTGTCCGGCGCTCTGGCCGTGGTGAACGCAGTGCCGTGCTTCTCTCTGGACGGTCAGTGGATGCTGAACGCTTTCCTGGAGGCCACGCTGAGTTCTCGTCTCCCGGAGAAGAGCAGCCGGGAGCTCCTGGGGTTCTTCGTCCTGCTGGGGGGCAGTGCTCTGCTGGCCGCTAATGTCGCTCTCGGGTTATGGATGGTCACGGCTCGATAACGGACAGCTTTCTCCTCCAATCGGTGATTGGGGGAGGGACTTTGTATTTTTCTTTATTAATTCACCCCAAACTTCCATTAAAAAAGCAGTTCTTTGAAAAGCCACCTTCTCTTGAAGGTCCTTTAAAGTTTCTGTACTTTGTACAGTCGGAAATTGTGCACCAGTGTTTCTGATTCATTGTCCTTTAAATGTACAGACGAGGAGAGTGGAGCGAATATTTTTGTGTAAATGTCACTTTTTTAAGCAAGCCAGTCTCTGTAAATATATTTGAACATAAACAAGGCAGCGGTTGTGTTGAATTTATTTATTTATTTATTTAAAGTGTTAAAGTCTAAACTTAAAGAATTAATAATCATGACAAGCTCTAACTGAACAGAACTGATTGATTTAAAGGAGAAGTTCACTTACAGAACAGAAATCTACAGATCACCCAAAATATTTCAGGACGTTTCTCCATATAGTGGCCTTCGCTGGTGCCCGGAGTCTGACCTTGGTCTTTACACATTCGCTTTGTAAACACTGGGTCTGTCGCTCCGCCTACGTCACGTGTCGTGGACGTACATCCCAGAGCTAGCCTAGTTTGTCTAGATAAGAGCCTTCTTCCTGGACTGGGATGGAGGTTTAGAGCTCTGTGAAGCTGCATTTAAACTGCATTCTGGAAGGTCAAACTCCGGGCACCACTGAAGTCCACTATATGGAGAAATATCCTGAAATATTTTCCTCAAAAAACATCATTTCTTTACGACTGAAGAAAGAAAGACATGAACATCTTGGATGATGGGGGGGGGGGTTCACTTTTGTTTTAGAAGTGAACTCCTTTAACACAGGCAGGATTGATCAATGATGATGGTTGATTAATGAATCAGATGATTCGACTCGAATCACTAATAAGAGTCGACTCTTTTGGCTCCTAGCTGACTTGGAGCTGAGATTTTGTCATATTTTGATCAGTTATTGATTGTTTTTGCCTCATTATGGCTGAAATTAAAAAGGGCTTTATTGAAATTTTACACTGCATTACTAATTAACATAAATAATTACTAATTAACAAAATAGTTTGAGTAATGAATTGCAATTTTTTAAAAATATAAATCTATTTCTAGATTTGTTAAATCTGCAAGTCAGATCTCAACAAGATGAAAAGAGCTGAGTCAGAGGGCCGAGTCAAATAGCTGACTCGCACACGAACGACACAATTACTGAAATTACTGAAATTACTGCCTTCTCAGGAAGTCTCCAAATTTTCTGGTGTGTTGCAGCGAGTCTGAGAACAGCTCAGAACAGCTGATAAATCTGACAGGAAACATCTCAAACGTCTCAGGACACGGGACGGAATAATTCTTGGTGACTTTTTGTCCATGAGGAAAAGTAAATAATACTTCACAATTCTGCTCTAAATGGATTTTTTTCCCTTGAGTAGATGACTAAACCCCTGGTCTTTCTGGTCTTTATGATCCAGAAGAGATTCCAGAGAGTCTTTCCTTTTCTTCTCCACTTTTTCCTTTTTCCTCTGTTCGAGATGAAGTCTGATAACAGCGATTGTTTTTTCCTTTCATTATGCCTGATATGCAGCAGCGAAGCACGGCATAAAAGAGACGCGGGATCGAATTCCCAGCTGATGGAAATATTTTGAAGGTTCTCGAGAAAAGAAAAAAAAAATCCGGTCTCGTTAATTCCCTTTATTATGATGAACAGATTGAACATTTATACTTTCCTCAGTTTTTCCCCCCCTCAGTCTCACTCACATGGGCTTCTGGGAAAGATTCTTATATTAGATGATAGTACGTGTGTGTGTGTATATGTGTGTGTGTGTATATGTGTGTGTGTGTGTATATGTGTGTGTGTGTATATGTGTGTGTGTGTATATGTGTGTGTGTGTATATGTGTGTGTGTGTATATGTGTGTGTGTATATGTGTGTGTGTGTATATGTGTGTGTGTATATGTGTGTGTATATGTGTGTGTGTGTGTATATATGTGTGTGTGTGTATATGTGTGTGTGTGTATATGTGTGTGTGTATATGTGTGTGTGTGTATATGTGTGTGTGTATATGTGTGTGTGTGTGTGTGTGTGTTTTATTCTTTTTTCTACTACAGCAGAAACTTTATTTTCGATAAATAATAATAATAAATAGCCTTTATTTGTCACATATACTGTACATTACTGCACACTTTCTAGAGCGCAGGGTCAGCCATGATGCAGCACCCCTGGAGCGGGGGGGGGGGGATGTTTGGGGGCCTTGCTCAAGGGCCCAACAGTGGGTGGTGCTGGGGCTTGAACCCTGATCAACAACCCAGAGCCTTAACCACTTGATTTGTTTTTAAACATTTCTAGGATATTTAAGGTTCTGCATTGGTTCCTGTTGTCTCTCACGTTATAGCAGCTATAAACAGTCGGCTCCTCCCTCTCCTCTCTTTATTCTCTTCACTTCATCTCTATTAGAATCTCCCCGGTGTTTATAATCATTCACCGTGAGCCAGCGGTTGCTATAGAAACGATCGAGAAAGTTAATAAACAGTCTATTGAGTGGATTTAGCGGCGTTTCGGCGGTGAACACCGTGTACCCGTTGGCTCTGTATGACGGTAACGCCGCAGTCCTGCACGTGTTCAGTGTGTTTTATTCCTCCTCATTTTTCAGGATTGGGTTTTTTCCCTTAGGAATGACTCAGAAACTTTAAACATTAAGCATGAAAGGTTTTCTCTGTAGCGCTACTTTGGTGGAGCTGGAATTTAATTTTTTTTTTAGACCACTTCCTCCCAGGCTGTGTGTGTGTGTGTGTGTGTGTGTGTGTGTGTGTGTCATTGTTGAAAACGCCTGCATCGGGGTGTGTTATTTCAGCAGGATATAATTATACGCATATTCAGATGTCCTGTTTTGCTGTCAACCTTTGTGTGTGTGTGTACAAGTGCGTCGGCCAATTACAGGTTTATATTCATAGACAGTGTAATTGTGTGTTAGGATTCTCCAGATTCTCAAAAGGTGGAGAGCAAAAGTTTGCACACCCCTTACTCCTCCTTTACATGTTTCTTCAAATTCTTCATAATAGTTTTTTTTTTAATGACTCTAATTAAGAGCTTCTGATTGACACTCTGATGATCTCACCTTTACACTGATTGCTGTAATTTTTTACAAGAAAAGAAAATATGGATGGATTTTACATCTAATTTATTTACAGATACCTTCTAATTATACCTTAAATTATTTAATTATGATTTTTATTATTTTATTTTATTTGCATTATGATCTTAATAAGGTTTATTAATATGTTTCTTTAAATTTTACATTTTTCACTCACATTTCTGATTCCTTTTAGATTATAACCTTATTACCTATAATCAAGATAATTTTTCATTTAAATAAGATCTTTTTTAAATCAAGTTTTCACCATAATAATGGCCTGTATTTTTTTTTTTTGCATTAAATTTTATTCCATTTATTATGTGAGTGCTTTAGTAAGAAATCACTCATTAAAAAAACTGTATTTAATTTTTTATTACATTTTGGAAGCAATAATTTCCCATAATCTCTGTTTTTTTTTTTTGGAATTTCTCTTTTCTTTTCTTTTCTTTTCTTTTCTTTTCTTTTCTTTTCTTTTTTTTATTTCCCTCACTGTTGATTTTATTTTATTTTTCTTTCTGTGGAGAGATTTCCATTCATCACCCTGTTTGTTTACTATGCTAACCTCTCATTCTTTACACTGACTACATATAAATTATTTCGTTCTGGAGCTAAATACGATCTGAGCGTTCATTTCCACCCACGTGTTCTGGTGTGGCAGTCTGGCTATAGCGGATATTTACGTCGAGTCGATCAGCGATCTGCATCCGAGCAAAATTGTAGCTTAAAGCTTGAAGCAACCCACACAGGGCCGGAAACACAGGCGACGGATCTGCTGCCAGAGTCTTTTTTTAAACGCGGTATGTACATTTTTATTCCGTATTTAACTTTCAGAGAGAGAGAGAGAGAGAGTCAGTATGTTATCTTCTGTTAGCACATCTGCTTCTGATCTGAATTTGGAGAAAAAGGAATAACGACACTCCCAGAGGTTCAGTTATGGGCAGTAACGGTCATTACGTCGGAGATGTTTGTGTTGGTTTGTGGTCAGCTGATGGAGGGTGTATGGGACACTGAGTATAGTTTTCTATACAGCTGTAATCCCCAGATGTTTCGAGTCTGGTGTCTGAGAGTGACATGAACACACGTTATTAAACATCACAGTTGGGGATAACGTCGTGTAATCCGTTTGGACTCTCAGTCGGATTTTCAGTTCTGATCCAGGACTCGGACCTGGAGGCGGTGTGGAGTCGTGACATGGCCTGAGATCAACTTCTGTTTTGACTCGGTGGGTCTAATCATCTCTGGGATCTCCGAGTAATAACACGCTGTCAGAGTTAGTCTCAGTCCCGTAAACACAGACACCACCACGTGGGATTCAGAATGGTTCCTTAACGAGCGTCTCACCTCTTCATCCAACATGCTTTCATCACTCTGATTGCGTGTGAAGTGACACCACACAGGAAGTTCTGGAGAGGAACATCTTAGAATTGTTCTAAAAAATGATGTAGATTATGGATAAAGAATCTTACATGCTGATAGAGTTAAATATCTGTAGATGTACAGATACATGGTTGTGATGCATAGCGCAATCCCAAAGTCTGTGAATTCAATACAAACATTTTTAATTGCTGTCATCAGCAGCAACTTTCTGAGTTGATTTTCGGAGTCTTTGGTACAACCTGCTTTCACTTTACTGCGACTACACGCTGGGGTAAAACCCGATGATCCAATTACATCAGGTCAGGTTTTCTGATGAAAAGTTAGTCCACTGGAAAGCCTCATTATCCTCAGGGGTGACAAAATAAAAGTGTTTCATTCATAGACTTAAAGACACACAATGTGTTTTAGAGTTTAATTAGATAGATAGATAGATAGATAGATAGATAGATAGATAGATAGATAGATAGATAGATAGATAGATAGATAGATAGATAGATAGATAGATAGATAGATAGATAGATAGATAGATGGGCAGTGGTGATGTAACAAAGGGATGTTAGCCCTCTTCCACATTCATTAGCTCTCAGACGCTGTGATTGGTTTGTGTCACTATGATTGACAGAGGAGAGAGAGAGAGGGTATGCCCCTCCCACTACAGATCACGGATGTCTGTAGCAACATTGGGATTCGAGCTCAGGATGTCTCTGGATGATAGAGAGATCTTTTGGACGTCAGAGTGTAAGACATGATGTATGTTTTATTTTGTCCTCCGTGTTGTGTCATGAGGAAGTTTATTAGGAAAATAAATCATCCTGAACATCCCAACAGTTCCTCCCTCTTGTCTTGGTGCTGCAGTGTGTCTGTAGTCTACGGAGACTCCGTGTCCGTCTGAGCCAAAGTCCCGAAATCCCATATTCTGTCTCGTCATTAATGACCCTAAGATTTGAACAGACAGCCTCAGACACATTCCTGTGCAGTTCAGATCTTACCTGAATGTTGTTTACCAGTTTGTTTATAGTGTTAATTAAGAGGTTCTGTTTAAATGAGCTTAAATACTTTACGCTGTCTCTGAACCTCTGACCCCGATGAAAGACGCCCTCTTTACATTTCCACCCCAGACATTAATGCACCCTGAGCCCAACAGCACAGTTCTTTCTATTCATGTCTCATTTATTTTCCATCTGTGTGTGTGTGTGTGTGTGTGTGTGTGTGTGTGTGTGTGTGTGTGTGTGTGTAAATGTGGCTCTGTCTGTGAAATGCAGAAACATACACTTCCTCACAAAGTGCTCCAAAAAGTGACTTCTATAAAAAGGCTTTCTTAATCACACACAAGCCCAAAATTGCTTTGTGTATAAATACAAAAAAAAAACCACAACAGAGAAGAGAGGGAATGTGAGAAAGAGAGAACTTAAAGAGAACTAAAATAAAAAAATTTAAAAAAAAAAAAACTTTTTAGGCCAGGCCAAATCCAGGATTAATGCTGACTTCAATTAAAACTCAGAATTTCCCAAAACTCAGAATTTACTCATATTTACTCATGAGAAGTATGAAATGAGCTCTTATTCACCATGAAGTAAAAAAGTTTTTAAAAATTGTTTAGGGGTTAAGTTCAATTTCAGCTAAAAATAAACCCAAGTTTGAGGTTTAAAAAAAATGTTTATTTTGGAAACCTCTATTAATCTGGAGTAATGCGTTAAAAATTAGAGATGTTAATTATGTATAAGAAAAAAATTAAATTTGGGAAAAAAAAGAATATATATATATATATATATATATAAAATTTTAATATAAATATTAAAAATACAATAAATATTTTTTAATTATATTTTTTAAATATATAATTAATTATAAGACTTTCCTTTGGGATTAATAAAGTTCTATCTTATATAATATTATATAGTTTTATATATATTCTATATTATATATTTAATATAAAATTGTGAGGTTTGTGTGTGTTGTGTAAATATCTGTAAAAGTTGTATCTGGAAATGCATCACTGAATGTTCTGATAAGGTTCTCAGGTTATTTGCGTGTACAGTAGAACTGCAGGAGATCAGCAGTAAACAACGGTCTCGCTCATCCTCGTGTGTTCCAGTGCGTCACACAGACCTGCGAGGCGAGTGTAAAAACCACAGACTTCTGGATTTAGATCTGTAATGAGCATTATGAAAGCTGTGCCTCAGGGTTCTCTCGCTCAGACCGGTGTTCTGCTGCTCTGGTGGGACCGTTACATTAGATTAGAGCAGAAAGATAGGAGATAACGGCTTAGATTAGACATCTGGTTTGATGTGACACACACACACACGGCCTCAGAAGAAGAGGTTGATGATGTTAGAGTAAAGACCGAGTGACAGGACGGTGTACAGGTGCTGATTATTTTCCTCTAATAGCACGTCCCCACACGTTTTATTTCTCTTCCTTATACCACTGCAGGTTAGTTCCTCTTCTCACTTACGTTATCAGATATAAACAGATTGTCCATCACTTCACCCAGGTGCCATTATTTATGAGCACAGAACTAGCATTTAACTAGTAGTTTTACACAACCAACTAAATTAGTGGAAGGGTTCCTCAGCTGTCCCTCTCTGGAACCCTTACATGTCTAATATATATCTACAAACTGTAAAGTAAAGGAACCCTTTTAAAAAACATTCAATGAACCCTTAAAGAACCTTTTTTCCTAAAAGCTTCCTATTTCTAAAAATGGTGTTTACTTGGACGGGTTTCTGAGAGAAATACGTAGAAGCAAAGATCTGTAAGGATTTTAAACTTTTAGTTAATCTGTAAGCTGAATGAAAAACCAACAACATAATCACCATGAGGTTTGGAGGTTGAGGCTGAGGTTGAGGGTCTACGCAGGATTTTTTTTTTCTGTGGTCATATAGCAGTTGTGGTTTCTGATCTGGAATTTCACATTCACATCACAGATTGTTCCTCCCACTTCCTCTGAAAATCACGATTGCACTCTGCGGCTCACCACAAATTTACTCCAACCTGCAGTTGGGAAAAGGAGATTATAATTAATGCACCGGCCACCGAGTGTGCTGAGCCCAGATCGGGAGGTTTGGAAAATTAAGGATTTCAGGAAATTCCTGATTCCTGGAAAGCTGAAGAACATGAAGAGAACTAAAATGTAAAAAAATTCAAAATAAATAAAAAAAATCTTCCCATTTAGGCCTACGCCAGGTTTAATGCTGACTTCTGTTCTAACTCAGAATTTCCCAACTCCAACTTATGTTCATTTAATTCATTTTATTTGTTTAGCACTTTTAACACTGGACAGTGTCTCAAAGCAGCTTTACAAAAATATAGAAACATGGTAGAAAAAATGAAAAAGTTTAAAGTTAAGTTATTATTTATCTCTAACATTTATCTCTAATGAGAAGCCTGAGGTGACGGTGGTGAGGAAACACTCCCTGAGATGATCTGAGGAAGAAACCCTGAGAGGAACCAGGCTCAGAAGGGAACCTCATCCTCATTTGGGTGACACTGGACAGGAAATAATGTAAATGTGAATAATGTTCTTTCTACAACAGGAACCAAGAGCTCTTGAGGAACTAATAGATCAGAGTAGCTTCTGTTCTAGAGTTTATTATAGACTTATAGCACTGATGATGATTTAACTAATGTTAAATATAAAATGTTAGAGGGCACCGTGGTGGCTTAGCGGTCAGCCCTGTTGCCTCACAGCAAGAAGGTCCTGGGTTTCAATCCTGGGTTTCAACAGACAGGGACCTTCCTGTGTGGAGTTTGCATGTTCTCTCTGTGCCTGTGTGGGTTTACTCCAGGTACTCTGGTTTCCTCCCACAGTCCAAAAACATGTACATTAGGAATTCTATTCCTGTCCAGGGTTTACCCCTTTCTCCCAGTGTGTACTGGAATAGACTCCAGCAGATCCCGTGACCCTAATTAGGAATAAAGCGGGTATAGAAAATGGATGGATAAATATAGAATGTAAAATTCAGATCAGGTATAAATCACTCAGCATTTATGTTTAGCTTTGTTCACTAAAGAGAGCTTCTTCCAATAACGCAGCTCAGCCACTGCAGTGCATCAGCAGACACTCGGACACACACTGACCCCTCCTCCTGCCGTATTCCTCCTTGTTAACAGTTGCTAACATGAAAGTTTCACAAAATCTCTTGTGTGATTTATATAAATAGCTTTACAGCCATATCTAAAACCACGCCCACTAACCAGACGACTCGCCGCTGATCCACTAGAGATTCATGAACTGACCCAAACTCAGGAGCAAACGATTGTTTGTTTGTTTTTTCCATAACTAATCAGATTTCCATGAGCAGCGCATTATTTATGAAAACCCTCCTACAAAAAAAAAAATGTAGGAGACCAAAAAAAATGTGCATGTCCAGTGCATGAGGAGAAAAGTGGCGTTCCGGCATTCCCAGGCATTTCCTGCTTCTTCCAGCGTGAGAGATAAGTGCTGTTTGGACGAGATCGTTTACTGACAGTGTGTCTTTCTACAGACCCACATCCCACACCCTCATCAGCAGTGTGTGTGTGAGTGTGTGAGTGTGTGTGTGTGTGTGTGTGTGTGCTGGAGAATGTATGGTCCTTGGTGCTGTTTTTTTTAAATGTAGATATACATGGAACAAAGAATGGAAGGTTCCTGATTTAGCCTGAAGGTTGAGTCATTATTGTGTAGTCTAGTTAGAACCAAGAGGGAAGGTACAGAACAGATGCAGAGAAAACACACACACACACACACACGCACACACACACACACGCACACACATTTTGCTCTGAAATAAGCGTTGAGACATAAGCAAAAATTTTGTGAACTCTAGCAAACAAGCTAATGACACTTAGAAATTAAAAATCTTGTGAATTTATTATTATTATTATTAGTAGCATATGTATTTTAATCTTTAATGACATTTTTACAATTTTTATTAGGATCATTTTTTGGTTTAACAAAATAATTGTTGCTAACTCGAATCCCTGTGGACGTTACAGATGTTAATTAGGATTTATTTTTTCAGTACAATAAATAGAAGGCCACAGAAACTAGTCTCAAAATCTTTTTTCTGTAATCAAACCCTAGAATGCTAAATAAACTCTGTAATCTAATCTAATCTAATCTAATCTTATTTTTCATTTGTGTTACAGCTTTGCACATGTACACAAAATGATTTTGTTCAAAGGAAAATAAAGAAAAATAACTAAAGAATAAGATCATACTCTTCATTTTCTCGTGAGTTTCAGGAAATTTCTTCTTCCTGTCCCGTTCATGTTCACTGTAATGTCCATCATCGTCTTGTCGTCCTTCTTCAACTTCTTCCTGCTGAACTTGTGACTTGTGGAACAGCCCCAACATCTCACAGGGTGAATGGATTTCAACAAATTTTTATTAGACCCCATAATATCTACACAGGAAAGATCTGATTTTTATTTTAATAATCATAACAAAATCAAAAACTTTTATAGATCTAAGCCATGATGTTGATGTAGGTTCTGTTTAAGTGGAATAATCACGTGGGTTGGTTAAAATGTTTTTGTTTTTATTTTTATTCTCTAATTAAAAGTAATATTTATCTGTTTTTTTATTTCCAGAAGTACAGATGTAGATGAGGAGAATGAAGCTCCTGATTTAGCCTGAAGGTTAACTCCTTATTATGTAGGCAGGTACAGAACAGACACAGTGTCAGCATACACACACACACACACACACACACAGACCGCATACACACACAGACCGCATACACACATCCCACCCATACCCTAAAGTGTGTATAATTATGTGTCAGTTTAAGGTTTCAGTCTGCACTGTATGGAAAGCAGTTCCTCCTCCTTTTATCCCTCTTTCCCTCCCACTCCCACTCCCAGCTCTTTTACTCTCCCTCCCTCTTCTCCCTCGTTCTGTTGGTCAGACGCTGCCGAGAGCTCGCGGTTCACACACACGCAGACGAGGTTCCTCTGACCTAACGCTGAGCGACGTCTCAGAGAGGAGAGAAGGAGGAAGTCAGGGGGTTTGTGGTGGTGGAGCAGAATGGAGGTGGAGATGTTGAGCAGAAGAGGATCCAAACCCAGCGTGGCTCCATGTACCTTCACCAAAGTGGCTCTGATCACACTGGTGTGTTTCTGTCTTGCTCTGCTGGTTGCTGTCATTGCAGGTAAGCGTATCTCTCACACACACACACACACACACACACAAAACATTGCAAAAAGTTTACTTAATCTTCCAAAAAAAAATAAAAAATTGAATCATAACAAGAAATGACTTTCTTATGACTTTTTTCCCCTCTTTCGCTCCTCTCTGTCTTTTAGGGTCAGGTTTAAGAGAAAAAGCCTTTTTTTTTATTCTATAGTGCTAACAAAGTCCTTATTGTGCTCCATGAAGAAAAAGAGATCAGTTCAAAAGTTTGTGCCCCCGATTGTGATATAAATGCTCTATAATTACAGCAACATGCTTCAGTCCTCTGTACAGACTGTGGAAGAACTCTGGTGTTGGGAAGAACCAGACATCTAGAACCTTAAAGGGTTCTTCTGTCCGTCGCAGATAGCAGAGAAAGAGTTGATAGAGTTTAGTAAGAATATGACACGTTTGAATATGATGTGTTCTGGAATATTTAAGAAATAGGATTGTTATAACATCTGCTGTGCTTTATAATGTTGTTATAATGTTTTAAGAACGTTTACAAAGGTTATGAAAAACTCGACGACTTGGAAATAAAAATCTTTATTAAACTGTAATTTTCCATAAACTGAGATGTTCTTAAACTCACACTCAGTGTAGAACCCTAGAGCTGAGTATTTTACTGTTTAAGAACCCTTACAGACCCACAGAACCAGCAAGAAACCTTTTAAAGAGTTCTCTTTTATATCTTTCCTGTAAAATGTTTTTTTTTTCAACAAGCTCAGGGTTAAATTGTTTTCAAAAATGATTATTCTGGAGTTTGTCTTTTTGTGAAATAGAATAAAATATTTATGACTTTATCTGCAGAAACTTTATGTGGGGGTGAATACATTTGCACTGAGCTCTGTGAGATCCTTTCTGTTGTTGCTTTTAGGTATATATTCACACACACACACACACACACACACACACAAACACACACACACAAACACACACACACACAAACACACACACAAACTCATGACTCATGAGGCGTCACTGGAAGCGAGTTGTAGCATCCCAGAAGCTACACTTACTTCAGACGTGTGTGTGTGTGTGTGTGTGTGTGTGTGTGTGCGTGAGAGAGACTATTTAAAGACAGTATATAGTTACACACACAGCTTTGCCCTGAGGACCGCTCACAAGCACTTACCGTGTGTGTGTTTTTAACAAACTTTACACAGCAGAGTTCTGCGTCCTGATTGGTCAGAAGGCATTGATTCATTTTCTTTAAGGGCAGCTCTTACAATAACGCAGGTTTATATTAATGTGATCATTCTGATATGTTATTGTTTCTGTAGTAACTCATTCTCACACACACACACACACACACACAGGGCTTAAAGCTCTGTATTTGGTGTTGTGGTTCATGCTGTGGTCATCTGCTGTGTGTAGCGGACTGTAAACAGTGTAGACACAAAATCACAAGAGAAGCACACACACACACACACACACACACACACACACACACCATCACTACTGATAAGTCAGTATTTTGTTCTGTTAATTCACAATCTTTTTTATTTGCATGCATTTCACGTGTGTGTGTGTGTGTGTGTGTGTGTGTGTGTGTGTGTGTGTTCTGTGCCTGTTTGGTATGTGTGCAGTAGAGCGTTAGGTCAGCATTCTCGTTGACATCCACACCAGGGACAGCTGTTGCAGCGTGATGTTCGCTCTGAGATGTTTGTTTCTCTGACACTTTTTTCTCCTTTAAGTCTCGCAGAAATCGAGCAAAGAAGAGTTCTGTCTCACGACCGAGTGCATCGAAGCAGGTGAAGTCCTGAGTCTGTTTACACCAGTGTCTATTTAATCCAGTGTCTGTTTACTCCAGAGTCTATTTACACCGGTTTCTATTTAATCCAATGTCTATTTACTCCAGATTCTGTTTACTCCAATGTCCTTTTAATCCAGATTCCATTTACTCCAGTGTCTATTTAATTCAGTTTCTATTCAATCCAGATTATAGTTACTGCAGTGTCTACTTAATCTAGATTCTATTTGTTCCAGTGTAAACAAAATAAACTGACTTAAAGCCACCACAAGAATCACAGACTTCCACTAGAGAGAGAGAGCTGAGCGAGTCTCAGGTTTATATTAATGCGCTTGTTATGATGCCTTATCGTTACTATAGTAACGGATCATTCACAGGGACATGCAAGGCAGATGCTCCACAACAAACAGACATGGATGGAGTCTCCGGTGTCAGTGCGGTAACTCTGTAGGACCGAGGAGTTCACACGTCTTTCTGGTTTTTCTGTAACAAAAGTCAATAAGCTAAAGAGAGAGAATAAAGAGATGATGCTGAAGGACGGAGAGAACATTGTGACCAGTGAGAGGTGAAGTGAATAAGACTGAGTATCTCCTCATCATGGCACCTGTTAGTGGGTGGGATATATCAGGCAGCAAGTCAACATTTTGTCCTCAAAGTTGATGTTAGAAGCAGGAAAAATGGACAAGCGTAAGGATTTGAGTGAGTTTGATGAAGGGTTAAATTGTGATGGCTAGACCACTGGATCAGAGCATCTCCAAAACTGCAGCTCTTGTGGGGTGTTCCCAGTCTGCAGTGGTCAGTATCTATCAAAAGTGGTTCAAGGAAGGAACAGTGGTGAACCGGAGACAGGGTCATGGGCGGCCAAGGCTCATTGATGCATGTGAGGAGTGAAGGCTGGCCCGTGTGATCCGATCCAACAGACGAGCTACTGTTGCTCA